>NW_026608413.1:0-70674 GCF_029499605.1 Hyla sarda
AATTCTGTGGTCACAGTGGCATCATTAATTCTGTGGGTACAGTGGCATCATCAATTCTGTGGTCACAGTGGCATCATTAATTCTGTGGTCACAGTGGCATGATTAATTCTGGGGTCACAGTGGCGTCAATCATTCT
This sequence comes from Hyla sarda, assembly GCF_029499605.1. NCBI lineage: Eukaryota > Metazoa > Chordata > Amphibia > Anura > Hylidae > Hyla > Hyla sarda. The sequence goes on from NW_026608413.1 coordinate 137, forward strand.
ATAGGCACAGTGGCATCATTCATTCTTTAGGCACAGTGGCATCATTCATTCTGTGGGGCACAGTGGCATCATTAATTCTGTGGGGCACAGTGGCATCATTAATTCTGTGGGGCACAGTGGCATCATTAATTCTGTGGGTACAGTGGCATCATTAATTCTGTGGGTACAGTGGCATCATTAATTCTGTGGGACACAGTGGCATCATTAATTCTGTGGTCACAGTGGCATGATTAATTCTGGGGTCACAGTGGCGTCAATCATTCTATAGGCACAGTGGCATCATTCGTTCTATAGGCACAGTGGCATCATTCATTCTGTGGGGCACAGTGGCATCATTAATTCTGTGGGGCACAGTGGCATCATTAATTCTGTGGGGCACAGTGGCATCATTAATTCTGTGGGTACAGTGGCATCATTAATTCTGTGGGTACAGTGGCATCATTTATTCTGTGGTCACAGAATTAATGATGCCACTGTACCCACAGAATTAGTGATGCCACTGTGCCTACAGAATTAATGATGCCACTGTGCCTCCAGAAGTAATGATGCCACTGTGCCCACAGAATTAATGATGCCACTGTGCCCCACAGAATTAATGATGCCACTGTGCCCCACAGAATTAATGATGCCACTGTGCCCCACAGAATTAAGGATTCCACTGTGCCCACAGAATTAATGATGCCTCTGTGACCACAGAATTAATGATGCCACTGTGACCACCGAATAAGTGATGCCACTGTACCCATATAATTAATGATGCCACTGTACCCACAGAATTAATGATGCCACTGTAACCACAGAATTAATGATGCCACTGTGCCCCCATATGAACTTTGCCACTGTAACTCTCCATCTGTTGTAAAACTACAACTCCCATCATGCACAGACAAAAGGTCATCATGGTAGCTGTAGTTCTACAATAACTGGAGAGTCACAGATGGGGGAACACAAATTTTTACCTGAGAGCTTAGAATCGCCGTCCCAGGTCCCGCACTGCTCCGCTGCTCTGGCCTCTTCTAGTCAGGCCTGGCCAGAGCAGATGATGCAGGCAGCTAATGGTGCTACCTGCATCATAGGAGAAGCGCAGGGCAGGGACACATCGCTCCCTCGCTCCGGGCCGCGGCTATTCATTTGTATTGGCGTCTTAAAGACACAGCTACAAATGAATAAGGGGAGATCCAGCGGATGGTCCGAATGACTGGGGGACGCAGTCCGGATCTGGACCGTGGTCTGCCAGTTCAGTACCCCTGATATAGGACATAGATCAATGTTTCCTAACCAGAGTGCCTCCAGCTGTTACAAAACTACAACTCCCAGCATGCCTGGACAGCATTGTAGCTTTGCTTTGGAGACACCTTGGTTGGGAAACACTTATTTATGTCAGTGTTTCCCAACCCTCCAGCTGTTGCAAAACTACAACTCCCAGCATGCTAGGAGTTGTAGTATTGCAACAGCTGGGGGCACCCCTGGTGAGAAAGGGGGGGGGGGGGTGAGCAGGGATTGTGCTGGGAAGGGGGGAGGGATGATGCTGGAAAAGGGTGGGCATGGATGGTGGGGGGTAGTTTATCTTACCTGCCTTAGAACACTGCTGGGCTCCTGTATCCTCCAGACACTTCCTGCTTGCTGGGGTCATGTGATGTTTTGGTGTCACATGACCCAAGCAGAGCAGTAGAAAGCTGCCAATCAGGGGGAAGAGAAGCCGAGTAAGTGCCGATAACTCCACAGACACGCTGTGTGCACGCTCCCTCTGCACTGCAGACTGAGTATACAAATATAGCTTGTGACAGGGATGAGCGCTGGGACAGGGTGTCACCCCACCACCCCACCATTCTAGGGGGCAGCAATCTCGGGGGGGGGGGGGGGGGAATAATTGCCCCGTTGTACCTCCCCCCCCCCCCTGGATCCGCCACTGCATGGGTCAGGGGTGTGGAAATAAAAAAAAAAACTACTTGTCCAAGGGACTAAAGCGGAACACAATCTACTTGTCCCTCAGGAAAATCCACTTGTCCTGGTTGATGAAATAATTTCAACCAAAATAGTCTGATCCCCCCCACTAGACCACCAGGGATGGATATAAGATCCTTTAGACACTGCTGACAGCGGTGATCTAATGGGTTAATAGGTGATCGCAGTATGTCAGACTATTAGTGGCGGGAGAGCTGTAGCGCCTCTTACACCCGAGACAAGACCAGATAAGTCTAGATGTAACTTTTTGATCACCTTATAAAAAATTTCTCACATGAAGTGACCAAAAATGAGCAATTCTGGACTATTCTTTACATTTACACCGTTCACCATACGGTTTAATTAACATTATATTTTAATAGTCTGGACATTTCCACATGCAGCGATATCACTTATGTTTATTTTTCTACATTATTTTTATTTAAAGAAAATTGGAAACTTTTATTAGGAAAGGGGCTTATTCACATATATACGCACTTTTTAAAATATTTTAATCACTATTTTTCAGTCTCAATAGGGACTTATGTGTTACTGGGGGGGGGGGGGGGGGGTGTTCTGCTTCTCCAGTTTATGTGGTGCATTTTGTGTCAGAAAATGCTGGAAGTTGCATTTAATTACTAGATAACTACAACTCCCAGCATGCCCTGATACAGCCTATGGTTGTGTGGGTGTTGCAGCATGTTCCACTGTATAGTAGGACAGTTAAGGTTATTGTAGGACATGCTGGGAGTTGTAGTTTTGGTTTGTGTCAGCTGCAGAGCCATAGGCTGTGTCAAGGAATAATGGGAATTGCAGTTAGTAACTACAACACCCAGCATGCCCTGATGCAGCCTATGGCTCTGCAGCTGACCCGAACCAAAACTACAACTCCCAGCATGTTACACTTTATAGTTCTACAGTTTAGGTTATGGTGTAACATGCTGGGAGTTGTAGTTTTGGTTCGGGCGTGTTTGTGTGCATCCGTGGGGCTCTTGGTTGACGGGTGAGTATGAAGGGGGCGGGATTCTGGGGGTGCAATATAGTGCGGGTGCCACTGAAAATAAATAAAATTATATGGCACAACTGCCCTAATGCCCGACGTGACAGTCCGCTCCTATACAAAACATTCATGCATACACATATCATACATACACCAGCCACTGCCCACCAGCCACTGCCCCTATATCCCCATACACAACCCCCGCCACTGCCCCCCCCCCACATCATACATTACATACACACATACACTCACACCATACATATACACCATACATATGCACACATCATACATAGGCCTGCTGCTGCTGCCCCCCCACATATCATACATTACATTACATACACATCACACAGACAGACATCATACACACATCACACATAGACATCATACACATATACACTCACACCATATATATACACCATACATATGCACATATCATACATAGGCCTGATGCTGCTGCCCCCCCCCCCCCCCACATATCACACATTACATACACATCACACAGACAGGCATCATACACACATCACATACACATCACAAACAGACATCATACACACATTATACATTACATACACATCACACACAGACAGACATCATACACACATCACACATACATCACAGACAGACATCATACACACATTATACATTACATACACATCACACACAGACAGACATCATACACACATCACACATACATCACAGACAGACATCATACACACATCACACATACACTCACACCATACATATACACCATACACACATTATACATTACATACACATCACACACAGACAGACATCATACACACATCACACATACACTCACACCATACATATACACCATACACACATTATACATTACATACACATTACACAGACAGACATCATACACACATCACACATACACTCACACCATACATATACACCAGTGTTTCCCAACCAGGGTCCCTCCAGCTGTTGCAAAACTACAACTCCCAGCATGCCCAGGGCATGCTGGGAGTTGTAGTTTTGCAACAGCTGGAGGAACCCTGGTTGGGTAACACTGATATACACCATACATATGCACACATCATACATACACCTGCCGCTGCCCCCCCATCATACATTACATACACACATCACACATACACTCACACCATACATATACAACCACCCTTCCTGCCGCCGCCTGCATTCTCGGCCTCCTCACCTGATCCGGCCATGAGTGGACATCAGAGCTGTAGTCACCGCCGGTGTGAGGTGAGATTTCCGTCCTCCCCCTCCCCCCTGCTCTGTGTTTTCCCTGTGCAAACTAGCAACCTCCCCGTGGTGGATTAGGTCCTGGGGAGACAGATCAGGGGGAGGGATAGAGCTGTGCACGGAGCTGTCTACATCCTTTCTCTCACCCTGCTGTGTCTTCTGAGCTCCGTCCATCCTCCAGGAGGGGAGATAAGTGGACTCTATGTCAGCTGGAGGCCACCGCCCCCTCCATACACTCTGAGTGCCGGTGTGAGACTTCCATCGGCTCCTGCGCCTTACACCGACATTAAAGAAAAATAAGGGGGAAGTCTGTCTGTCCCTGCTCGCCCGATACAGGGCTAAATCTATGAACAATTCACCTGCCCGGCGCCCAAAACTACTTGTCCCGGGCGTCGGGCGATAGGATTTCCACATCCCTGATGGGTACACTATGTACCCCAGTATGCTATACAGCTGGCGTAGGTAAGTAGTGATGCTCTGCACCCTGTATACGCTATATATCACTCCTCACCTCCTTACACTCTGGACTGGGCGCTCTGCATCTGACCCATGGAGTGGTACCTGAAGGCAGTAAACAAAATTGCCACAGGATCCAAAAATGATTGTTACCACACACCAGCAAAAACGCAAGAAAAAGAACACAAGAAAAACTGAAAAAATGCAGGAAAAAGCTGTGACAGTTCTTCTGGCGTTTTTGCTGGTGAACAAAAAACCTCAATGGAATCCAAGCCTCAAAGCAATAGAACAAAATCCCTATGTCCACTTTTCCTGTGAGGTGCAGCTCAGGTGTACTCTGTGTGGAGATTTAGAACTTTGCACAAAATTTATCATGTGCCTTGCAATTGCACCAAATTTAGACCAACCAAAACAATCTACAAAAAACATGTACCTACAACAATGATAATTTTCCCCCAATGTATATGTGTGATTGTGTATATGTAGTAGAGCTGAGTGTGTGTGTATATGCAGTAGAGCTGAGTGTGAGTGTGTGTATATGTAGCAGGAGCTGAGTGTGTGTGTGTATGTGCAGTAGAGCTGAGTGTGAGTGTGTGTATATGCAGTAGAGCTGAGTGTGTGTATATGCAGTAGAGCTGAGTGTGTGTATATGCAGCAGAGCTGAGTGTGTGTATATGCAGCAGAGCTGAGTGTGTGTGTGTATATGCAGTAGAGCTGAGTGTGAGTGTGTGTATATGCAGTAGAGCTGAGTGTGTGTGTGTGTATGTGCAGTAGAGCTGAGTGTGTGTGTATATGTAGCAGGAGCTGAGTGTGTGATTGTGTATATGCAGCAGAACTGAGTGTGTGATCAGGTGTATGTAGCAGAGCTGAGTGTGTGATTGTGTAAATGCAGCAGAGCTGAGTGTGTGATTGTGTCTATGTAGCAGAGCCGAGTGTGTGATTGTGTATATGTAGTAGAGCTGAGTGTGTGATTTTGTAAATGCAGCAGAGCTGAGTGAGTGATCAGGTGTATGTAGCCAAGTTGAGTGTGTGCGTGGTCATGCTTATACATTTTCAAAGATCTCTTGTGCTGCTTTGAAAATATGTGAAAATTCATTTTCGCACCCCCAATTTTTTTTTTTTGCAGCCACATTGGATTTTTTTTTGGCGCCAAATTTTACATTACAGAAAATTCTGGCGGAAACATCTCACAAAATATTCCATGTTACTAGTGTCCAGTGATAACTGTATAAATAAAACATTTCTTTTTTTTTTTTCAATTCTTTATTTTCGAATATTGCAATACAACAGAACATACAAATGTAATATGAAGTACATTACATAATGCTAATCAAGAAGAAAGAAAAAGAGAGAAAAGCAAGATAAAGGGGTCGTGTGGGCTAGGCCCCAGGTAACATTTAAAAGGACCATTGGGCTCCTGTGTTGATGTATCATTGTAAAATCAATAAGACAAATCTATCAAGAGAAGTATTGGCCAACATCTACTTAAGACATACATAAAACAGGTCAGTCATACCTATAAGCATCCTATAAGTCTGAGGTGTTGTCACCTAGGAGCCCAGTTAATTAGGTGGAACTGTAATAGGAGTATGGTACTGAACATAGTAGGGTCAATGAACACGAGCACAATGTGTTAGAGCATTGACGGAGAAGAAAGAAAGAGGAGAAATGAAAAGGCGTAGGAATTCTCCAAGGTGGGAGGCAGAAGAAAGAGAAAATAGGGAGAAAGAGAGACGAGTGGAGGATAAAGAATAGATATAAGGTTTTTGGTCGTGGGTGAGGAGGTGGAGAGGGGGGGAAGGGTGGGCTGGGGAAGAGGGGTGGGGGAATTGTCTATGGGGTCATTTGCTGGAACCCAGTTGCTATGTCTGATGCGAAAGAGGGAGAGCAGTGTCAGCATCACGAAAGCCCAGCCAAGGAGCCCATATACTCCAGTATCTGTCATGTGAGCGATCACTCCAACTGTAGAGCTCCTCCATTCTACACAACTGGGAGACCTTAGAGATCCATTGTTGAACTGTAGGAGGTGTTTCATCTAACCAATGTAGTGGGACTAATGCCTTGGCTGCAGTTAGCAAGTGTGCAATCAGAGACCTCTTCGACAAGGTGCAATCCCTAGTCGATAAGCCCAAGAGAACCACCTCTGGTGAGAGAGGGACATGCCGTCCCATCACCTTATCTATGATGCGATTCACTTCACTCCAGTAAGACGTTATCCTGGGGCATGACCACCAAATGTGAGACAAAGAGCCCACGCCCCCATGGCATCTCCAGCATGCAGGGGAAGCACTCAGACCCCAATGATATAATAACTCGGGCGTCCTATACCATCTGGCTACTAGTTTATAATGACCTTCTTGTAGCTTAACGCACCTAGAGAAGCCATGGGAGCCTGTTAGAATGGATTTCCTCTCCTGGTCCGTGAACTTGCGCCCCAACTCCTCCTCCCAGGATCTCAAGTACAACGGGTCAGAAGTTTGCCTCTCATCTCTCAAACAGGCATTAAATGTGGAAAATTTTGGCTTGCAGTTCGGTGAGAATTGCATCAACTTATCTATCCAGGTTGGGTTTTCACCAATGACATACACCTTTAAAAATGCAACACAAAGTTAGTTTTAAGGTGTGGGACTATTGTGGATAGTGTCTCAACTGTGGGTGGTTGATTTCGGGCACATAGGGTTTTGACAGGGACGTGTTGAAAATGGGACCACAATTCGTCCGCCTCTTGCATGTCAGGGTGAACTGCATATGGAATCAGAGAACTTGGGAAGCATGGAGAAATCAGTGTTTTTCCGTGGTTTCCTTGTGTTGTGCCTTTATCATAAGCTCTTTTGATAGTGAGTGTACCTTTCAACAGGGGATTATTAACATGCGAGAGGGAGCGGCGCGTAGGCAGCCAGACATGACGGTCCACCCCAAAGCCTCGAGAAGTCATTTGTGAGCATTCAAGTTCTGAGCTACCCAGTAGGCTAGTTCTAGTAGTGATCTCAACCCATCTATGAATATGGTTAGCTGTATAAAGCATAGAAATGTCTGGCATACCTATGCCACCGCTCCTCTTAGATCTAGTAAGAAGGGAATGTGCTAAACGTGGGCGCTTCCCTGACCAAAGGAAAGCCCCAAAGAGCCGTTTCCATTGCAGGAGATACCATTTAGGTAGTTCTATGGGTACCATGCGCAGTAAGTAGAGTATGGACGGTACAATGTATGTCTGTAGGAGGTTGAGTCGCCCCACCCATGAAAGGAAGGGTAACTTGTAGGAGTCAATTTTATTCTTCATTTTAGTCAGTAAGGGTACATAGTTAATGTTACGCCGAGCGCTCCGGGTCCCCGCTCCTCCCCGGAGCGCTCGCTTCACTCTCCCCGCTGCAGCGCTCCGGTCAGATCCACTGACCCGGGGCGCTGCGATTCCGCTGCCAGCCGGGATGCGATTCGCGATGCGGGTAGCGCCCGCTCGCGATGCGCACCCCGGCTCCCGTACCTGACTCGCTCTCCCTCGGTCCTGTCCCGGCGCGCGCGGCCCCGCTCCCTAGGGCGCGCGCGCGCCGGGTCTTTGCGATTTAAAGGGCCACTGCGCCGCTGATTGGCGCAGTGATTCCAATTAGTGTCTTCACCTGTGCACTTCCCTATATCACCTCACTTCCCCTGCACTTCCTTGCCGGATCTTGTTGCCATTGTGCCAGTGAAAGCGTTCCTTGTGTGTTCCTAGCCTGTGTTCCAGACCTCCTGCCGTTGCCCCTGACTACGATCCTTGCTGCCTGCCCCGACCTTCTGCTACGTCCGACCTTGCTTCTGTCTACTCCCTTGTACCGCGCCTATCTTCAGCAGCCAGAGAGGTTGAGCCGTTGCTAGTGGATACGACCTGGTCACTACCGCCGCAGCAAGACCATCCCGCTTTGCGGCGGGCTCTGGTGAAAACCAGTAGTGGCTTAGAACCGATCCACTAGCACGGTCCACGCCAATCCCTCTCTGGCACAGAGGATCCACTACCTGCCAGCCGGCATCGTGACAGTAGATCCGGCCATGGATCCCGCTGAAGTTCCTCTGCCAGTTGTCGCTGACCTTACCACGGTGGTCGCCCAGCAGTCACAACAGATAGCGCAACAAGGCCAACAGCTGTCTCAACTGACCGTTATGCTACAGCAGTTACTACCACAGCTTCAGCAGTCATCTCCTCCACCGGCTCCTGCACCTCCTCTGCAGCGAGTGGCCGCTCCTGGTCTACGCCTATCCTTGCCGGATAAATTTGATGGGGACTCTAAGTTTTGCCGTGGCTTTCTTTCCCAATGTTCCCTGCATCTGGAGATGATGTCGGACCTGTTTCCCACTGAAAGGTCTAAGGTGGCTTTCGTAGTCAGCCTTCTGTCTGGAAAAGCCCTGTCTTGGGCCACACCGCTCTGGGACCGCAATGACCCCGTCACTGCCTCTGTACACTCCTTCTTCTCGGAAATCCGAAGTGTCTTTGAGGAACCTGCCCGAGCCTCTTCTGCTGAGACTGCCCTGTTGAACCTGGTCCAGGGTAATTCTTCCGTTGGCGAGTATGCCGTACAATTCCGTACTCTTGCTTCAGAATTATCCTGGAATAATGAGGCCCTCTGCGCGACCTTTAAAAAAGGCCTATCCAGCAACATTAAAGATGTTCTGGCCGCACGAGAAATTCCTGCTAATCTACATGAACTTATTCACCTAGCCACTCGCATTGACATGCGTTTTTCCAAAAGGCGTCAGGAACTCCGCCAAGATATGGACTCTGTTCGCACGAGGCGTTTCTTCTCCTCGGCTCCTCTCTCCTCTGGTCCCCTGCAATCTGCTCCTGTGCCTCCCGCCGTGGAGGCTATGCAGGTCGACCGGTCTCGCCTGACACCTCAAGAGAGGACACGACGCCGTATGGAGAACCTCTGCCTGTACTGTGCTAGTACCGAACACTTCCTGAGGGATTGTCCTATCCGTCCTCCCCGCCTGGAAAGACGTACGCTGACTCCGCACAAAGGTGAGACAGTCCTTGATGTCTACTCTGCTTCTCCACGTCTTACTGTGCCTGTGCGGATGTCTGCCTCTGCCTTCTCCTTCTCTACTGTGGCCTTCTTGGACTCTGGATCTGCAGGAAATTTTATTTTGGCCTCTCTCGTCAACAAGTTCAACATCCCAGTGACCAGTCTCGCCAGACCCCTTTACATCAATTGTGTAAACAATGAAAGATTGGACTGTACCATACGTTTCCGCACGGAGCCCCTTCTTATGAGCATCGGATCTCATCACGAGAGGATTGAACTTTTGGTCCTCCCCAATTGCACCTCGGAAATTCTCCTTGGACTTCCCTGGCTTCAACTTCATTCCCCAACCCTGGATTGGTCCACTGGGGAGATCAAGAGTTGGGGGTCCTCTTGTTCCAAGAACTGTCTAAAACCGGTTCCCAGTAACCCTTGCCGTAACTCTGTTGTTCCTCCAGTAACCGGTCTCCCTAAGGCCTATATGGACTTCGCGGATGTTTTCTGCAAAAAACAAGCTGAGACTCTACCTCCTCACAGGCCTTATGATTGTCCTATCGACCTCCTCCCGGGCACTACTCCACCCCGGGGCAGAATTTATCCTCTCTCTGCCCCAGAGACTCTTGCCATGTCTGAATACGTCCAGGAGAATCTAAAAAAGGGCTTTATCCGTAAATCCTCCTCTCCTGCCGGAGCCGGATTTTTCTTTGTGTCCAAAAAAGATGGCTCCCTACGTCCTTGCATTGACTACCGCGGTCTTAATAAAATCACGGTTAAGAACCGCTACCCCTTACCCCTCATCTCTGAACTCTTTGATCGCCTCCAAGGTGCCCACATCTTTACTAAATTGGACTTAAGAGGCGCCTATAACCTCATCCGCATCAGAGAGGGGGATGAGTGGAAAACGGCATTTAACACCAGAGATGGACACTTTGAGTATCTGGTCATGCCCTTTGGCCTGTGCAACGCCCCTGCCGTCTTCCAAGACTTTGTTAATGAAATTTTTCGTGATCTGTTATACTCCTGTGTTGTTGTATATCTGGACGATATCCTAATTTTTTCTGCCAATCTAGAAGAACACCGCCAGCATGTCCGTATGGTTCTTCAGAGACTTCGTGACAATCAACTCTATGCCAAAATTGAGAAATGTCTGTTTGAATGCCAATCTCTTCCTTTTCTAGGATATTTGGTCTCTGGCCAGGGACTACAGATGGATCCAGACAAACTCTCTGCCGTCTTAGATTGGCCACGCCCCTCCGGACTCCGTGCTATCCAACGCTTTTTGGGGTTCGCCAATTATTACAGGCAATTTATTCCACATTTTTCTACCGTTGTGGCTCCTATCGTGGCTTTAACCAAAAAAATGCTGATCCCAAGTCTTGGTCTCCTCAAGCAGAAGACGCCTTTAAACGACTCAAGTCTGCCTTTTCTTCGGCTCCCGTGCTCTCCAGACCTGACCCTTCCAAACCCTTCCTATTGGAGGTTGATGCCTCCTCAGTGGGAGCTGGAGCTGTTCTTCTACAAAAAAATTCTTCCGGGCATGCTGTCACTTGTGGTTTTTTCTCTAGGACCTTCTCTCCAGCGGAGAGGAACTACTCCATCGGGGATCGAGAGCTTCTAGCCATTAAATTAGCACTTGAGGAATGGAGGCATCTGCTGGAGGGATCAAGTTTTCCTGTTATTATCTACACCGACCACAAGAACCTCTCCTACCTCCAGTCTGCCCAACGGCTGAATCCTCGCCAGGCCCGGTGGTCTCTGTTCTTTGCCCGATTTAATTTTGAGATTCACTTTCGTCCTGCCGATAAGAACATTAGGGCCGATGCTCTCTCTCGTTCCTCGGATGCCTCAGAAGTTGAACTCTCTCCGCAACACATCATTCCACCTGACTGCCTGATCTCCACTTCTCCTGCCTCCATCAGGCAAACTCCTCCAGGAAAGACCTTTGTTTCTCCACGCCGACGCCTCGGAATCCTCAAATGGGGTCACTCCTCCCATCTCGCAGGTCATGCGGGCATCAAGAAATCTGTGCAACTCATCTCCCGCTTCTATTGGTGGCCGACTCTGGAGACGGATGTTGTGGACTTTGTGCGAGCCTGCACTATCTGTGCCCGGGATAAGACTCCTCGCCAGAAGCCCGCTGGTTTTCTTCATCCCCTGCCTGTCCCCGAACAGCCTTGGTCTCTGATTGGTATGGATTTTATTACTGATTTACCCCCTTCCCGTGGCAACACTGTTATTTGGGTGGTCGTTGATCGATTCTCCAAAATGGCACATTTCATCCCTCTTCCTGGTCTTCCTTCTGCGCCTCAGTTGGCTAAACAATTTTTTGTACACATTTTTCGTCTTCACGGGTTGCCTACGCAGATTGTCTCGGATAGAGGCGTCCAATTCGTGTCTAAATTCTGGAGGGCTCTCTGTAAACAACTCAAGATTAAATTAAATTTTTCTTCTGCATATCATCCCCAGTCCAATGGACAAGTAGAAAGAATTAACCAGATCTTGGGTGATTATTTGCGACATTTTGTTTCCTCCCGCCAGGATGACTGGGCAGATCTCCTTCCATGGGCCGAATTCTCGTATAACTTCAGGGTCTCTGAATCTTCCTCCAAATCCCCATTTTTCGTGGTGTACGGCCGTCACCCTCTTCCCCCCCTCCCTACCCCCTTGCCCTCTGGTCTGCCCGCTGTGGATGAAATTTCTCGTGACCTTTCCATCATATGGAGAGAGACCCAAAATTCTCTCTTACAGGCTTCATCACGCATGAAGAAGTTCGCGGATAAGAAAAGAAGAGCTCCTCCCGTTTTTTTCCCCTGGAGACAAGGTATGGCTCTCCGCTAAATATGTCCGCTTCCGTGTCCCTAGCTACAAGTTGGGACCACGCTATCTTGGTCCTTTCAAAATTTTGTGTCAAATTAATCCTGTCTCTTATAAACTTCTTCTTCCTCCTTCTCTTCGTATCCCTAATGCCTTTCACGTCTCTCTTCTCAAACCACTCATCCTCAACCGTTTTTCTCCCAAATCTGTTCCTCCCACTCCTGTTTCCGGCTCCTCAGACATCTTCTCTGTCAAAGAGATCTTAGCTTCCAAAAAGGTCAGAGGGAAAACTTTTTTTTTAGTGGACTGGGAGGGTTGTGGTCCTGAAGAGAGATCCTGGGAACCTGAGGACAACATCCTAGACAAAAGTCTGCTCCTCAGGTTCTCAGGCTCTAAGAAGAGGGGGAGACCCAAGGGGGGGGGTACTGTTACGCCGAGCGCTCCGGGTCCCCGCTCCTCCCCGGAGCGCTCGCTTCACTCTCCCCGCTGCAGCGCTCCGGTCAGATCCACTGACCCGGGGCGCTGCGATTCCGCTGCCAGCCGGGATGCGATTCGCGATGCGGGTAGCGCCCGCTCGCGATGCGCACCCCGGCTCCCGTACCTGACTCGCTCTCCCTCGGTCCTGTCCCGGCGCGCGCGGCCCCGCTCCCTAGGGCGCGCGCGCGCCGGGTCTTTGCGATTTAAAGGGCCACTGCGCCGCTGATTGGCGCAGTGATTCCAATTAGTGTCTTCACCTGTGCACTTCCCTATATCACCTCACTTCCCCTGCACTTCCTTGCCGGATCTTGTTGCCATTGTGCCAGTGAAAGCGTTCCTTGTGTGTTCCTAGCCTGTGTTCCAGACCTCCTGCCGTTGCCCCTGACTACGATCCTTGCTGCCTGCCCCGACCTTCTGCTACGTCCGACCTTGCTTCTGTCTACTCCCTTGTACCGCGCCTATCTTCAGCAGCCAGAGAGGTTGAGCCGTTGCTAGTGGATACGACCTGGTCACTACCGCCGCAGCAAGACCATCCCGCTTTGCGGCGGGCTCTGGTGAAAACCAGTAGTGGCTTAGAACCGATCCACTAGCACGGTCCACGCCAATCCCTCTCTGGCACAGAGGATCCACTACCTGCCAGCCGGCATCGTGACAGTTAAGGTCAAACAAGTTGCTCAGCGACGAGGGAAGGGCTATGCCCAGGTATGTGATGTGTTTAGATGGCCATCTATAAGACGAGGAAGATTGTAGACTCGAGGCTATACGAGGGGGTATCGTGATGTTCAGTATCTCCGACTTACTATAATTTACTTTGAAATTGGATAGGGTTCCATACTCTTCAATAACGCATTGGACACGAGGCAGGGCTTCAGTAGGATTAGTGATCATTATGAGCAGATCGTCAGCGAATGCTGCCGTAAGATGAGGCCTATCCCCTATTTGCAATCCCCTAATCGCCCCATCCTGCCTCAAGGCCTGGAGAAGAGTCTCCATCACGAGGACGTACAGTGACGGTGATAGGGGGCACCCTTGTCGCGTCCCATTACATATGGGGAAAGGTTCAGAAAGAGTGCCATTGACCCTAACCCGTGCGCTGGGTTCACTATATAGGGACATGATAGCTCGGATGAAGCGATCAGGGATGCGATATTTGGTTAACACCTTGTTCATGTAGTCCCACGCTACCCTATCAAACGCCTTCTCGGCATCTGTGCCGAGAAGGAGTAGAGGGATCTTTTTTTGTGTGGCATAGTGAATAGCGTGCATGACTCGTAATGCATTATGCTTCCCCTCCCTGCCCTTCACAAAACCAGTCTGGTCCACATGAATGAGGCCAGGGAGGAGAGGGCGAAGTCTCATGGACAACAGCTTAGCCCAGATCTTTAGGTCCATATTCAAAAGTGAAATGGGCCTATAACTCGAGCACAGTAGAGGGTCTTTACCTTCTTTTGGTAGAATAGTGATGTGTGCCTCTAGGGATTGGGGCGGCAAATGGGTGCCTCCAAGTAACGCGTTGCACCACTGAGTAAGCCGAGGCAGCAAGACTGTGCCCAACTTTTTATAGTATTGTAAGCTCAGGCCATCTGGTCCCGGGCTCTTCCCTATGGGGAAGGACTTTATTACTGCCTCAACCTCCTCAGCAGTGCAAGGCTCCAGCAATGTTTCCCCTTCCAGTGTGGTGAGGGTAGGTAAATTCAATCGGTACAAGAAAGTTTGGATTGCCTGCGTGCGTGGCAATGGCGTGGGGTTAGTTGGGTGTATGTTATAAAGAGAATAGTAGAAGTCCCGGAAAGCCGTTGCTATAGGGCCAGTGTCTACGTGTTGGGTACCATCCGGCTCCACAATCCTGTCAATGTGCGTTAAATAAAACATTTCTGAGCTTAAATGTGAGTGCAGGTGCAGTGACCAATAAAAAATTAAATAAAATTCTATATATATATATTTTTTTTTTAATGCCATTTTCAATAATAGTTTTTTTTTTATTTTTTTTTTTATAATTACCTAAATAACACCTTTTCCCACAAAAACAAAGAAAAAAAACCCCCAAAAACAGTAAAACTGCAACACAATTTCTGTGATTTCCGGTATGAAATTTTTTATGTAAACTGGACTCTCACCCCTTTGAAAATATCATAGTTACATAGTTAGTACGGTTGAAAAAAGACATATGTCCATCAAGTTCAACCAGGGAATTGAAGGGTAGGGGTGTGGCGCGATATTGGGGAAGGGATGGGATTTTATATTTCTTCATAAGCATTAATGTTATTTTGTTCCAGGAATGTATCTAATCCTGTTTTAACCTCCTGAGCGGTATTCCCGAGCGTGACTCGGGGTTAATTTTCCCTGCCAGGATCGGTAACCCCGAGTCACGCTCGGGGTAGAATTGCAGAGTTCCCGGCCGGGCTGCACGATATATCGCAAAAGCAATGTGATATAGCGATGCGACCCCCCGGGAAAACATGCGATTATCTGCTCTGGTCGGCTCCCGTTGCGGGGGCCGGCCAGAGCAGGTAAAGAAAAATACTAAAAGTCAGTGTTTCCCTACCAGGGGGCCTCCAGCTGTTGCAAAACTACAACTCTCAGCATGCCCGAACAGCCAAAGGCTGTCCGGGCATGCTGGGAGTAGTAGTTTCACAACAGCTGGAGGCCCCCTGGTAGAAAAACACTGAGCTAAGTGTAAAAGGAAGAAGTAGTAAAATAAAAAAACCTTTTGCTCACCTAGTCCCGGTCCCTGCAGATGTCGTTCCCCTCCGTGCGGTCCGGGGTGTCCTCTCTTCACTATTCATCTTCTAGGACCTTTCACTTTTCAGCCAATCACAGGCCGCAGTGGTGTAAAGCCTGTGATTGGCTGAAGGGGAAAGGGCTTGTTCTGCAGCAGATACACTAGGTATGAAATCTGCCGGCAAACCTAGTGTATTTGCTGCAGGACAAGGTGAGAAGGGGGGATGAATGTGACAAAGGGGGGAATGTGACAGGGGGGGAATGTGACAAGGGGGGAATGTGACAAGGGGGGAATGTGACAGGGGGGGAATGTGACAGGGGGGGAATGTGACAGGGGATGAATGTGACAAAGGGGGAATGTGACAAGGGGGGAATGTGACAGGGGATGAATGTGACAAAGGGGGGGATTGTGACAAGGGGGGAATGTGACAAAGGGGGGAATGTGACAAGGGGGGAATGTGACAGGGGGGGAATGTGACAAGGGGGGAATGTGACAAGGGGGGAATGTGACAAGGGGGGAATGTGACAGGGGGGGAATGTGACGGGGGGAATGTGACAAGGGGGGAATGTGACAAGGGGGGAATGTGACAAGGGGGGAATGTGACAGGGGGGGAATGTGACAGGGGGGGAATGTGACAAGGGGGGAATGTGACAAGGGGGATGTAACATGAAGGGGGAATGTGACAAGGGGGATGTGACATGAAGGGGGGATGTGACAAGGGGGGGATGTGACAGGGGGAGGGGAATGTAACATGAAGGGGGAGAATGTGACAAGGGGGGAGTGTGACAGGGGGGGAATGTGACAGGGGGGGAATGTGACAGGGGGGGAATGTGACAAGGGGGGAATGTGACAAGGGGGGAATGTGACAAGGGGGGAATGTGACAAGGGGGGAAAGTAACAGGGGGGGAATGTGACAAGGGGGGAATGTGACAAGGGGGGAATGTGACAAGGGGGGAATGTGACAAGGGGGGAATGTGACAAGGGGGGAATGTGACAGGGGGGGAATGTGACAGGGGGGGAATGTGACAAGGGGGGAATGTGACAAGGGGGGAATGTGACAAGGGGGGAATGTGACAAGGGGGGGAATGTGACAGGGGGGGAATGTGACAAGGGGGGAATGTGACAAGGGGGGAATGTGGCAAGGGGGGGAATGTGACAAGGGGGGAATGTGACGGGGGGAATGTGACAAGGGGGGAATGTGACAAGGGGGGAATGTGACAAGGGGGGAATGTGACAGGGGATGAATGTGACAAAGGGGGGGATTGTGACAAGGGGGGAATGTGACAAAGGGGGGAATGTGACAAGGGGGGAATGTGACAGGGGATGAATGTGACAAAGGGGGGAATGTGACAAGGGGGGAATGTGACAGGGGGGGAATGTGACAAGGGGGGAATGTGACAAGGGGGGAATGTGACAAGGGGGGAATGTGACAGGGGGGGAATGTGACGGGGGGAATGTGACAAGGGGGGAATGTGACAAGGGGGGAATGTGACAAGGGGGGAATGTGACAGGGGGGGAATGTGACAGGGGGGGAATGTGACAAGGGGGGAATGTGACAAGGGGGATGTAACATGAAGGGGGAATGTGACAAGGGGGATGTGACATGAAGGGGGGATGTGACAAGGGGGGGATGTGACAGGGGGAGGGGAATGTAACATGAAGGGGGAGAATGTGACAAGGGGGGAGTGTGACAGGGGGGGAATGTGACAGGGGGGGAATGTGACAGGGGGGGAATGTGACAAGGGGGGAATGTGACAAGGGGGGAATGTGACAAGGGGGGAATGTGACAAGGGGGGAAAGTAACAGGGGGGGAATGTGACAAGGGGGGAATGTGACAAGGGGGGAATGTGACAAGGGGGGAATGTGACAAGGGGGGAATGTGACAAGGGGGGAATGTGACAGGGGGGGAATGTGACAGGGGGGGAATGTGACAAGGGGGGAATGTGACAAGGGGGGAATGTGACAAGGGGGGAATGTGACAAGGGGGGGAATGTGACAGGGGGGGAATGTGACAAGGGGGGAATGTGACAAGGGGGGAATGTGGCAAGGGGGGGAATGTGACAAGGGGGGATGTGACATGAAGGGGGGATGTGACAAGGGGGGGATGTGACAGGGGGAGGGGAATGTAACATGAAGGGGGAGAATGTGACAAGGGGGGGAATGTGACAAGGGGGGAAGAATGTGACAAGGAGGGGGGAGAATGTGACAAGGAGGGGGGAGAATGTGACGGGGGATGTGACAAGGGAGAGGGGAATGTGACGGGGGAGATGTGAAATGGGCGGAGGGAGATGTGAAATTCAGTTAAAAAAAATTGTACCGCTTTTGGTACACATTTCCAGACAGAATCATACCGCCAGGGAGGTTAAAGCTGTTAATTTTTCCTGCTGTGACCAGTTCCTGAGGTAGACTGTTCCATAAGTTCACAGTTCTTATGGTAAAGAAGGCGTGTCGCCCCTTGAGACTAAACCTTTTCTTCTCCAGACGGAGGGAGTGCCCCCTCGTCCTTTGGGGGGGGGGGGGGGGGGTTAACCTGGAACAGTTTTTCTCCATATTTTTTGTATGGGCCATTAATATACTTATATACGTTTATCATATCCCCCCTTAAACGTCTCTTCTCAAGACTAAACAATTGTAACTCCTTTAATCGCTCCTCATAGCTAAGATGTTCCATGCCCCATATTAGTTTAGTCGCGCGTCTCTGCACCCTTTCCAGCTCCACAGTGTCCTCCCTTTTATGTACAGGCGACCAAAACTGAACAGCATATTTCAGGTGAGGCCGTACCAATGCTTTATAAAGGGGGAGTATTATGTCCCTGTCCCTTGAGTCCATGCCTCTTTTGATACATGACAATATCCTGCTGGCTTTGGAAGCAGCAGCCTGACATTGCATGCTATTCTGTAGTCTGTGATCTACAAGTACACCCAGATCCTTCTCTACCAGTGACTCTGACAGTTTAATCCCCCCTAAGACATACGACGCATGCAGGTTATTAGTACCCAGATGCATAACTTTACATTTATCCACATTGAACCTCATTTGCCAAGTGGAGGCCCAGACACTTAGTCTATCCAAGTCATCTTGTAACTTATGCACATCCTCTATAGACTGTACCTTGCTACAAAGCTTTGTGTCATCTGCAAAGATAGAAACAGAGCT
The DNA here is from genome assembly GCF_029499605.1 of Hyla sarda. NCBI lineage: Eukaryota > Metazoa > Chordata > Amphibia > Anura > Hylidae > Hyla > Hyla sarda. The sequence goes on from NW_026608413.1 coordinate 18,931, forward strand.
GTTAATACCATCCTCTATATCATTGATAAATAAATTAAACAACAGCGGTCCCAGTACAGAACCTTGGGGTACACCACTAATAACCGGGGACCAATCAGAGTACGAATCATTGACCACCACTCTCTGGGTACGATCCATGAGCCAGTGTTCAATCCAGTTACAAACTAAAATTTCCAAACCCAAAGACCTTAACTTACCTGTCAGACGTCTGTGAGGGACAGTATCAAACGCTTTAGCACAATCCAGAAACACTATATCCACAGCCATTCCTCTGTCAAGGCTTCTACTCACCTCTTCATAAAAGCAAATTAGATTGGTTTGACAACTTCTATCCTTAGGAAACCCATGCTGGCTATCACTTATAATACAATTATCCCCTATGTATTCCTGTATGTAATCCCGTATAAATCCTTCAAACAATTTACCCACAATGCACGTTAGACTTACCGGTCTATAGTTTCCTGGAGAAGACCTAGTGCCCATCATGATAAGCAGAAAATATACGTGGACACACCCACTTTTACAAAACTGACGCGAACGGTGTAAACCGCGGCACAAAGCTCTTTGAAATGTGTTCAATACTTTTTGCGCCAAAATTTTGGCGCAAAATTGATTTTTTTGAGCCGCAAAATTCTTTGAGAATCTACCCTCTGTGTACTTTATAGATATTTATGATTTTACTATTGTGCAGAGTTTTGTTCGGCGCACACTGCTGCTCCAGCACTTCTAGCTATGTGAGCAGTGCCGTGGAGGTAGAGAAGGCGTGCACTGTAGAGCCAGGGGGGGAGGGGTTATATATTTACGCAAAATTTATCAAACGACGTGCACAACTTTTGTAAATTGTGTAAAGGGGCAGATCTGTGTCTACAACAGACCCTAATGAGAAATCTCCCCCAATGATTCTATAAACTGGCGGTCGATAATGAGTATATAGTTTATATACATTTTTTGTGTAGAGGTTTTTTTTTGTTTAATATAATTTTTAATAGGAAAGAATTAAAAGACATTTTTGAAAAGGTTTCCAATCTCAGTTTTCGTTACTCAATAAAAAAGATTTACACCATTTTCTGAACAATATAATTTCAGTAGTATGTACCGTATATAAAGTATACAAAAAATAAGGTTGCAGCAGCAGCTCTCTTTGTCAAAAAAATCGAGGCTCTTAGCGCACTTTTTGATCAAAACGTGTCCCCATCCACCACACGGAGGTGGCCTCTTGTCGGATGAGACCCTAACATGCCTAATCCACTCACCTCTGCTGGGCATATGGCCTCTGACATGCAGGATCCTTTTATATTATGCATGTTTTGTGTATATCTATGTATCTATCTATATATATATATATATATATATATGCATTGTACTATATGCACTATATCTCTGCACTTTTTATATCTTTTGTATATGTATGTATTGTATTGCATGCTCTATATATTCCTGCACTCTTCAGGCACTGCTCCTATCCATTTGGATTTAGTATACATCATTCCTGCACACTAATCAAGATTCATTTACCGTATTTTTCGCCGTATAAGACGCACTTTTTATTCTGCAAAACTGGGGGGGGGGGGGGAAGTTGGTGCGTCTTACACGGCGAATACACACACCTATCGCGGCGGTACCGGTGGCCATCAACGGCCGGGACCCGCGGCTAATACAGGACATCACCGATCGCGTGATGATGACGGCGACGGAGAGCGTGGATCCCAGGGAAGAAGACGTCCGGAGCGTCGGGGATACCACGGGGACGCGGCGACAGCGAAGGAGCGACATCCAGGGCAGCGGTGACGGGTCCGGAGCGGCAGGGACACGTGAGTATTACCTCCTATCCAGTGGTCTTCAACCTGCGGACCTCCAGTTGTAGCAAAACTACAATTCCCAGCATGCCCGGACAGCCAACAGCTGTCCGGGCATGCTGGGAGTTGTTGTTTTGCAACATCTGGAGGTCCGCAGGTTGAAGATAACTGTTGGGTTCAGAATTTTTTTTCTCTAGATTTTGCGCCTTTAAAATTGGGTGTGTCTTATATACCGATGCGTCCTATAGGGCGAAAAATACGGTGTACACTTCTACAAATATATTTTTTTACAAAAATATTTTTCTCATTTTTGTTTATGTTGCATGCGCTATTTACGGTATTTGTTTTACCATTATGCATGTTATCACATCCTTGTCATTTTTTTATGCTTTCATATGCCCCTGGATTATTATAATAATCATTATTGCTATTATCTCAAATGTATATGCATTATTTATAGCCATGTTATTGCCTTCACAGTCAGTTCTCCCACTATATATTTTCATTCTTTGTATTATTTAGCCCTGGGTCTGATGTTCAACTTATTTTGTATATCCCTCCATTAGCAGCGATCTGTCTTTCCCCCTAGAATTTTTTTGTGCACGCATGCGCAGTATGAGTGACTGTGGCCATGTTTTCGTTGCCGAACCCACTCTATAATGTGAATGCGCGTTGCGTGCTCCATCACACGAGTGCCGCGGTGTCCAACGTCACTTCCGACCCAGCGGCTTACTATTTGGACAGGTGTGTTATTCCTTTTCTATTGGGTCACTATTATATAAATTCCGAACCTGTAGCCATTATTTGCAGCCAAATGTTTTAACACATATTGATATATATTTATTTTATTTAGTCTATTATGTACATTTTTAGAATCATGTTCTTTTATTAATAAAAAAAAATATACATTTTCATACATCGATTTGTACTTTATTTGGTGTCGGGGTTACGCTTTTGGCGTTTGTAGGTATATATGCAGAAGGAATAAGTTGCAATATATAGGGGAAAAAAAGAAACATGGTGGTTGGGGTGCTGGTGACTACTCCCAATGAAGCAGAGCTGTAGTGTTCTGATCAATTCGGGAGCTGTGTATTCTTCCCCCACCATCACTTTCCTCCTCCTCCTATTCTCAAAAATGAGGAATCCTCCTGCCAGACTACCCAAATCTGTAGATAACGTTGGACTTTTTGTCAGAATTTTATTAATATTTATATTTGTATATTATATTATATTTGTTTTGTCTATGTTATAAAGTGATGTTCGTTCCCACCCAAATACCCAGTCCTCCGTATAAAGTCACCGCCCCCCCCCCCCAAAAAAAAAACACCCTATACCCCGAGTATCTATACCTTTTTTTAATAATAAAAAGCTTATTTCACCCTATAAAACAAATGGATGTAAATGTCCATGTTTACACCTGTCCTCAGAGCAGTGACATTCCGTATGACATCACACATGTGACTTCACAAATGGTGATAGCTGGAAAAAGAGGTGCAGAGCCCCAGAGGCCTTACTCTGAGGACTGCAATCTAGCGAGCACTAGTGTTTCTATATTGTTTCCTTGCGCTTTTTATTTTATTTTATCATGATTCGAGGGGACCACATCAGCAGGGATGAGGTCAATTTGGCCTGTAGCATGTGCTGGACAGTTACCATCCTCCTGGGTTCCCTCTTCACCACCGGCCCGAGTTTCTGGTTTGAAATCACCAGCAACCAACCGAGCCGGAATATCACCTCCAGCCACCTGCAAGGGCAGAACGATACCATCAGAGATCTGCCCAGCTTGAATACTACCAGCAGCGACATGAAGTGTCCCATCTGGACGAGGACCAGGATCAGAAAGATCACCCCTGTCCTGGTGAGTAATCAAACCTCTGCCAGCAGCGACATGAAGTGTCCCATCTGGACCAGGACCAGGATCAGAAAGATCACCCCTGTCCTGGGGAGTAATGACACCACTGCCAGCAACGACGCGATCAACTGGGATTCCATTACCAACAACCTGCAGAGCGGGGCGGCCATCATCAAAAACTATCTTGGCTGGATCAGCACTTATGGTGACATGATCATCTGCCTGCTATGCTATATTCCCATCGATAACAACCTGCTGGACCGGTTCATAGATGCTGTTGACGACCTGATCTCGTTTGCTACTATCATCAGTGACCTGCTGTCCTGGATAGACACCACCACTGATTTGATCTTCTGGATCCCCACCATCACCAGCAGCTCCCTGCTTGCCTGGATGAACCCAGTCAATGAGTTTGTGACCTGGATTACCACCAACAGCACTATAGAGCTTCTTTACGTGATCTGTAACCCCACCGCCATCAGCTGGATCGGCTTCTTCAGTGACAGGCTCACCTGGATCGCCATCACACTCCAGCTTCTGACGTGGGTTATGCCAAGGGGGATAGTGACCAGCATCACCGGACCGATGGACTATATTAACTTGGTCAGACAGTTCCTGGGACGGGTCACCGTTGCCATCCTAATTGTCAATATCCCTGAGATTAAAGGTGTCATTACCATCATCGCCAGTATACTATGGGTATTCACCACCAACCTGTATGTATGAACACTGGAAAAGATGAATAAACATTTTTATTAGACAAATATTCCAATAGTTGTAATTATTGTTATAATAGACAAAGTAGGGAATTTATTATAAATCAGTGTTTTATATGTCAGTGAGAAACAAAAATATCTCGGAGTAAGGTGCCCCAAATGTATGAAGAGCCGCAGTTGAATATGATTTCACATAACTACAACTCCCAGCATGCCCAGACAGCCAATAGCACTGCTCAGCCTCTGATTGGTGGAGCACTTTGTCGTACGGTAATAACTCAACTAACCCCTTCCCACAGAATGCCTTATATAAACGGCCGATTGGGCAGGTCCTTCGCGCATTCCGCCGTTTATAAAAGGCATTCAGTTAACCCGGCGATAAGCGGCATCGCATGGGTTAGCTGGCAGAAGTCCCGCTGTTACCAGCAGGAGACAACTTCTGCAAGCCTCCCCCAGGACCATCTGTGGATGGTCCTAGTCAGCAATCCCTGTGATTGGTCCCTGTGGACCAATCACAGTGTGTCAGCTGACTGGGGGGGGGTGTCTCAGCTGACTGGGGGGGGGTTTAAAGTTCATTTCCCTCAGTCTGCCCGTTCCTAGAAGTCGGGCAGAGCGGGGGATGATGAGTGCTGTGGGGGGGGGGGTGATGGGGTGGCCCACGGCACATACCTGGGACCGGCGGCAGGCACAAGTGGAGGAGGCAGCTGTGGCATCAGATGCAGCAGTGAAGATCGCTGTAATGTGATCTTCACTGTTGCTTCTAGGAGTTTTAAAACTACAACTCACAGCATGCCAAGCCTTTGGCTGTCTGGGCATGCTGGGAGTTGTAGTTTTGCAACATCTGGAGGGCCACAGTTTGGAGACCACTGTGCACTGGTCTCCAATCTGTGCTCTTCCAGATGTTACAGAACTACAACTTTCAGCATGCCTAGACTGTCTGGGCATGCTTGGAGTTGTAGTTTTGCAACAACTGGAGGCACACTAGTTGGGAAGCATTGTCTGTTTCCTAACTCAGTGTTTCCCAACCTGTTTGCCTCCAGCTGTTGCAAAACTATAACTCCCAGCATGCACTGACAGACCATGCATGCTGGGAGTTGTAGTTTAGCAACAGCTGGAGACACATGGGTTGCGAAACACTGAGTTAAGTAACAAACTGTGTTTTGCAACCAGTGTGCCTCCAGCTGTTGCATAACTACAACCCCCAGCATGATCGGACAGCCAAAGGGCATGCTGGGAGTTGTAGTTTTGCCCGTCCCCCATGTGAATGTACATTCACATGGGCAGGTGTTTACAGCAAGTTTCCTTGCTGTAAACCCCTGCCCTTGTTACATAAACCCCTGCCCTTATTATGTACCTTGAGGGGTGTAGTTTCCAAAATAGTATGCCATGTGGGGGCTTTTCAGCTGTTCTGGCACCATAGGGGCTTCCTAAATGTGACATGCCCCCCAAAAATCCTTTCAGAAAAACTCACTCTGCAAAAACCCATTGTCGCTCCTTCCCTTCTGAGCCCTCTACTGCGCCCTCCGAACACTTGACATACACATATGAGGTATTTCCTTACTCGAGAGAAATTGGGTTACACATTTGGGGGGATTTATCTCCTTTTACCCCTTGTTAAAATTCAAACACTGGGTCTACAAGAACAGGTTAGTGTAAAAAATTGAGATTTTGAATTTTCTCCTTCACTTTGCTGCTATTCCTGTGAAACACCTAAAGGGTAAACAAACATTATGAATGTCATTTTGAATACTTAGAGGGGTGCAGTTTTTATAATGGGGTCATTTGTGGGGTATTTCTAATATGAAGACCCTTCATATCCACTTCAAAACTGACATGGTCTGTGAAAAATTCCGATTTTGAAAATTTTGTGAAAAACTGGAAAATTGATGCTGAACTCTGAAGCCCTCTCATGTCTTCCAAAGTAAAAACATGTCAACTTTATGATGAAAACATATTATATTGTATATAATATAATAATATAAAGATATCTCCCGTATGATGCAAACATAAAGTAGACATATTGTATATGTGAATCAATATATAATTTATTTGAGATGCCTATTTTCCTTACAAGCAGAGAGCTTCAAAGTTAGAAAAATGCAAACTTTTCTAATTTTTCATAAAATTTTAGAATTTTTCACAAAGAAATGATGCAAGAATCGACAAAAATTTACAACTAGGATAAAGTTGAATTTGTCACGAAAAAACAATCTCTGAATCAAATTCATAAGTACAAGCATCCCAGAGTTATTAATGCTTAACCTCTTAAGGACTCAGGGCGTAGCCCGGTGTGAAAAACAGGGTCACACCGTGTCGGTCCCGGCTGCTAATCATAGCCGGGACCCTGGGCTAACAGCACGCAGCATCGATCGTTGTGCCACGCGCTGTTAACCCTTCAGACGCGGCGATCAAAATTGAAGCCGCGTCTGAAAACGAAAGTAAACGCTTCCCGGCAGCACACTAGGGCTGATCGGGACATCGCGATAAAATTGCTATGTTCCGATCAGCTGGGACGCAGGCGGAGGTCTCCTTACCTCTCTCCGCGGCGTCCGATCGTCGATTGATTGCTCCAAGCCTGAGCTACAGGCTTGAGCAATCGAGCCCCTATCTGACTGATCCGTGCAAAGCTATGGCTTTGCAGGGATCTGCATAGGAGATCAGTGTGTGCAGTGTTATAGGTCCCTATGGGAGCTATAACACTGTAAAAAAAAAAAGTGAAAAAAAGAAGTTAACAAAGGTCATTTAAAAGGGGTACTCCGAAGAAAACCTTTTTTCTTTTAAATCAACTGGTGGCAGAAAGTTAAACATATTTGTAAATTACTTCTATTAAAAAAATCTTAATCCTTCCAGTACTTATTAGCTGCTGAATGCTACAAAGGAAATTCCTTTTTTTTGGAACACTGATGACATCATGAAGACAGTGCTCTCTGCTGACATCTGTGTCCGTTTTAGCAACCATGCTGCCTTGCAGTGCTGGAGACTTGGATTCAAATCCCACTAAGGACAACAATAAATAAAGTGTTATTATTATTATAATAACGTCAGCAGAGAGAACTGTGCTCGTGATGTCATCAGGAAGTACAGGAAGGATTAAAAAAAATTTAAAAGTAGTAATTTACAAATATGTTTAACTTTCTGCCACCAGTTGATTTAAAAGAAAAAAGGTTTTCACCAGAGTACCCCTTTAACTCCTTCCCTAATAAAAGTTTGACCCCTTTTCCCATAAAAAAAAAACGAAATAAACATATGTGGTATCGCTGCGTGCGAAAATGTCCGAACTATAAAAATATATTGTTAATTAAATCGCTCGGTCAATGGCTTACACGCAAAAAATATTCCAAAGTCCAAAATAGTGTATTTTTGGTCACTTCTTATATCATGAAAAAATGAATAAAAAGCGATCAAAAAGTCCGATCAATACAAACATGGTACCGATAAAAACTTCAGAACACGGCGCAAAAAATGAGTCCTCATACCGGCCTGTATGCAGAAAACTAAAAAAGTTATAGGGGTTAGAAGATGAGAATTTTTAACATATAAATTTTCCTGCATGATGTAGTTATGATTTTTTTCCGAAGTAATACAATATCCAACCTATATAAGTAGGGTATCATTTTAACCGTATGGACCTACAGAATAAAAATGATGTGTTATTTTTACCAAAAAATGCACTGCGTAGAAACGGAAGCCCCCAAAATTTACAAAAGGAAATTTTTTCTTCAATTTTGTCGCACAATGATTTCGCCGTTTCGCCGTGGATTTTTTGGTAACATAACTAATGTCACTGCATAGTAGAATTGGTTGCGCAAAAAATAAGCCATCATATGGATTCTTAGGTGCAAAATTGAAAGCGTTATGATTTTTTAGAAGGTGATGAGGAAAAAAAGAAAATGCAAAAACGGAAAAATGCTGAGTCCTTAAGGGGTTAAAGTGACAGTGGTCAGATCTGCAAAAAATGCTCTGGTCCTTAAGGCCAAAATCACCTCGGTCCTTAAGGGGTTAAAATTATGAAATATGGTCATAAAAATATTAATTATGAAAATGTATCATTAGGCAGGTAGTACCCCCAAATTAGACCCCCCCATTAGACAGGTAGTACCCCCAAATTACACCCCCCCAGTAGTCAGGTAGTACCCCCAAATTAGACCCCTCCCCCAGTAGACAGGTAGTACCCTCAGATTAGACCCCCCCCCAGTAGACAGGTAGTACCCCCAGATTAACCCCCCCCCCTCTCCCGCAGTAGGCAGTGATTCCCAAATGGGGTGCCGCGGGATTTTGACGGCAAATATTTTATTTTTTTATTCACCGGCCTGGCCTGCGCGTCTGAAATTTATGGCGCCGCAGGGGGGAAGGGAAGTATGTGTGCGCTTTGCTGTGCGTGCACACATCGCAACCCCCTGCATTCCTCTCACCCTGCGGCTCAGTGAGTGAGTGCACTGGCGGTGCTCTGCCGGATTACCGTGCCGGTGTAGTGACCCGTGCCCCAGCATCCCCCTCCCCCCCCAGCGGCCCAGTGAGTGAGTTCACTGGCGGTGCTCTGCCGGATTACCGTGCCGGTGTAATGACCCGTGCCCCAGCGTCCCCCTCCCCCCAGCGTCCCAGTGAGTGAGTGCCCTGTCGGAGCCCTGAGTCGCTGCCCTGCCGGAGAGGGGAGGAAGGTGGAAGCTGCGCCTGATTACTGTGCCAGTGTAGTGAAGAAAAATGGCAAAAAGGTACTGTACCCTTTCCTACCCTCTGTTACCCCTTCTTAACCCCGTCCACCCCCCCTCACCCCTGTCATTCATGTCCACCCCCTGTCTATCCCTGTCACCCATGTCCACCCCTCCCTATCCACCCCCCTGTAACACATGTCTACCCCCCTATTCACCCCTCTATCCCTTTGTCACCCCTCTTTTATCCCCCTTGTCATCCTTGTCCACCCCCGTTATCCCTGTTCACCCCCATATCTCCCGTGTCCACCATCCTGTCATCCATGTCCACCTTGGCCACCTCTGTCCATTCCTCTGCAACACATGTTTCCCCCCCCATCCACCCCTCTGACCACCCCCCAGTCTACATCTGTCACCATTGTCCCTCCACCCTAATCACCCCTCTGTCCCTCCTGTCATCCATGTCCACCTTGGCCATCCCCCCTCTGTCACCGATGTACACTCCTCTACCCCCCCATTCCATAGACTTGCATACGGGGGGCGGGGGGGGTGACATCACACGGAGGCGGCGGGGGGGGTGGTCATGATACTCTGGCCCCGTGGTCGCCACCCGGCTGTTTGTGAGCTGGCACCGCTGTGTGCAGCTCAAACAGGTGGGTGGCGAATACAAGATTGCGGGGGTCCCCAGCGGCGGGACCCCCATGGGGAGACATCATATCCCCTATCCTTTGGATAGGGTATAAGATGTCTCAGGGCCGGAGTACCCCTTTAAGATGTTAGCCGAGCTTTCTTACAATCTTACTGAGGAACCTTCTGACAATATTTTACCATTTCTTCTCACACTGTATGGTCACTGCAATTCTCTGTAAAGACGAGGTTACTCATTCCATTAACCCCTTAAGGACCCGGGCTTTTTCCGTTTTTTCATTTTCAATTTTTCCTCCTTAACTTTAAAAAATCATAACTGTAAACTTTTCACCTAAAATTCTATATGATGGCTTATTTTTTGCGTCACCAATTCTTCTTTGTAATGACATTAGTCATTTTACCCAAACATCTACGGTGAAACGGGAAAAAAAATCAATGTGCGACAAAATTGATGAAAAAACTCTATTTTGTACGTTTTGGGGGCTTCCGTTTTTACGCAGTACATTTTTTGGCAAAAATTACACCTTATCTTTATTCTGTAGGTCCATATGGTTAAAATGATACCCTACTTGTATAGGTTTGATTTTGTATCACTTCAGAAAAAAATCATGAATACATGCAGGAACATTTATACGTTTAAAATGGTCATCTTCTGACCCCTACAACTTTTTAATTTTTCTGTGTTCCGGGCGCTATGAGAGCTCATTTTTTGCGCCATGATCTGAAGTTTTTAGGTGTATCATTTTTGTTCTGATCAGACTTATTGATCACTTTTTATTCACTTTTTTGTGGTATAAAAAGTGATCAAAAATGCGCTGTTTTGGACTTTGGATTTTTTTTGCGCATACGCCATTGAACGTGTGGTTTAAAAAGCAGTATATTTTTATAATTCGGACATTTCTGCACGCGATGATACCACATATGTTTATTTTTATTTACACTGTGTTTTTTTTATTCTTGGAAATGCCGAGTGATTCAAACTTTTATTAGGGGAAGGGATAATTGAAAGGGTTAATGATTTTTTTTTTTTTTTTTACATTTTTCTTATGCAATATTATAGCTCCTATAGGGGACAATAACATTGCATTAACTGATCTTTACCACTGATTGATCCATCTCCATAGGAATGGATCAATCAGTGTTTTCGGCGATTGGATGCTCAAGTCTGGATCTCAGGCTTGAAGCATTCATTCGGCCATTGGACAGTGCAGGAGAAGGTAAGAAGACCTCCTCCTGTGCTACAGTTGTTCGGGATGCCGACATTATACCGCAATGATCCCGAACAGCTCCCTGAGCTAGTCGGGCACTTTTACTTTCGTTTTTAGCTGCGCGGCTCAGCTTTGAGCGCGCGGCTAAAGGGTTAATAGCGCGCGGCACTGCGATCAGTGCCGCGCGCTGTTAGATGCGGGTCCCGGCTTCACTATGATGCCGGGCCCGCCGCAATATGATGCGGGGTCCTTAAGAGGTTAAAGTGGTACTCCAGTGGAAAACTAGATTTATTTTTTAAATCAACTGGTACCAGAAAGTTTAACAGATTTTTAAATTACTTCTATTAAAAAATCTTAATCCTTCCAGTACTTATTAGTGGCTATATATTACAGAGAAAATTCTTTTCTTTTAGGATTTCATTTCTTTCATGACCACAGTGCTCTCTCCTGACACCTCTGTCCATTTTAGGAACTGTCCAGAGCAGCATATGTTTGCTATGGGGATTTTCTCCTGCTCTGGACAGTTCCTGACATGGACAGAGGTGTCAGCAGTGGGCACTGTGGTCATGACAGAAAAGAAATCCAAAAAGAAAAGAACCTCTGGAGAATACAGCCACTAATAAGTACTGGAAGGATTAAGATTTTTTTTCAATTGAATTAATTTACAAATCTTGGCACCAGTTGACTTAAAAAAAAAAAAAGGTTTTCCACCAGAATACCCCTTTAAAGTACTGTGCACAACGTATATGTGGTTTATTGCTGGGGTATGCGTGCTGTTTAACAAAACATGGTGGCCGGGAGCGACACATGGAGCGACATCAGCCACCATAGAGCCACATGGAGCGACATCAGCCACCATAGAGCCACATAGAGCGACATCAGCCACCATAGAGCCACATGGAGCGACATCAGCCACCATAGAGCCACATGGAGCGACATCAGCCACCATAGAGCGACATCAGCCACCATACAGCCACATGGAGCGACATCAGCCACCATAGAGCCACATGGAGCGACATCAGCCACCATAGAGCCACATAGAGCGACATCAGCCACCATAGAGCCACATAGAGCGACATCAGCCACCATAGAGCCACATAGAGCGACATCAGCCACCATAGAGCCACATGGAGCGACATCAGCCACCATAGAGCGACATCAGCCACCATAGAGCCACATGGAACGACATCAGCCACCATAGAGCCACATGGAGCGACATCAGCCACCATAGAGCCACATGGAGCGACATCAGCCACCATAGAGCCACATAGAGTGACATCAGCCACCATAGAGCCACATGGAGCGACATCAGCCACCATAGAGCCACATGGAGCGACATCAGCCACCATAGAGCCACATAGAGCGACATCAGCCACCATAGAGCCACATAGAGCGACATCAGCCACCATAGAGCGACATCAGCCACCATAGAGCCACATAGAGTGACATCAGCCACCATAGAGCCACATGGAGCGACATCAGCCACCATAGAGCCACATGGAGCGACATCAGCCACCATAGAGCCACATGGAGCGACATCAGCCACCATAGAGCCACATAGAGCGACATCAGCCACCATAGAGCCACATAGAGCGACATCAGCCACCATAGAGCCACATGGAGCGACATCAGCCACCATAGAGCCACATGGAGCGACATCAGCCACCATAGAGCCACATGGAGCGACATCAGCCACCATAGAGCCACATAGAGCGACATCAGCCACCATAGAGCCACATAGAGCGACATCAGCCACCATAGAGCGACATCAGCCACCATAGAGCCACATGGAGCGACATCAGCCACCATAGAGCCACATAGAGCAACATCAGCCACCATACAGCCACATGGAGCGACATCAGCCACCATAGAGCCACATGGAGCGACATCAGCCACCATAGAGCCACATAGAGCGACATCAGCCACCATAGAGCCACATAGAGCGACATCAGCCACCATAGAGCCACATAGAGCGACATCAGCCACCATAGAGCCACATGGAGCGACATCAGCCACCATAGAGCGACATCAGCCACCATAGAGCCACATGGAACGACATCAGCCACCATAGAGCCACATGGAGCGACATCAGCCACCATAGAGCCACATGGAGCGACATCAGCCACCATAGAGCCACATAGAGTGACATCAGCCACCATAGAGCCACATGGAGCGACATCAGCCACCATAGAGCCACATGGAGCGACATCAGCCACCATAGAGCCACATAGTGACATCAGCCACCATAGAGCCAAATGGAGCGACATCAGCCACCATAGAGCCACATAGTGACATCAGCCACCATAGAGCCACATGGAGCGACATCAGCCACCATAGAGCCACATGGAGCGACATCAGCCACCATAGAGCCACATAGAGCGACATCAGCCACCATAGAGCCACATAGAGCGACATCAGCCACCATAGAGCGACATCAGCCACCATAGAGCCACATAGAGCGACATCAGCCACCATAGAGCCACATGGAGCGACATCAGCCACCATAGAGCCACATGGAGCGACATCAGCCACCATAGAGCCACATAGAGCGACATCAGCCACCATAGAGCGACATCAGCCACCATAGAGCCACATAGAGCGACATCAGCCACCATAGAGCCACATGGAGCGACATCAGCCACCATAGAGCGACATCAGCCACCATAGAGCCACATGGAACGACATCAGCCACCATAGAGCCACATGGAACGACATCAGCCACCAGGCCAGTATTTTACCGGCACAGCCTTTATTTTGTCGACCCTGACGGTTATTTTTATATAAAAAAATACTGGCAATTCAATGGCCGGTATTTATCCAACCAATCCGACTCCTGGAATGAATCCAACCAATCAGATTCCCGGAATGTTGCACCATATACTATACCAGTGTTTCCCAACCAGAGTGCATCCAGCTGTCGCAAAACTGCAACTCCCAGCATGCCCGGACAGCTGTTGGCTGTCCGGGCATGCTGGGAGTTGCAGTTTTGCGACAACTGGAGGCACCCTTGGTTGGGAAACACTGGTTTAGAGTGGGCAGCAGAAGAGACAGCTGGAGCCGGGGGACAGACAAGTACCATCCGTGACATGAAAAGCACCTAAATAAGAATTGCTGAAGCAGCACAGGGACTACAAAGTGTTAACCTTGAAGTAGGATCATCTGAGAGAGATTAAGAGGTTGTATTATAATAGTCTGCCCCTGCTACGAGGGCCTAGAACTAGTATTAAAGGGGTTCTCTGGTGCTTACACATCTTTTCCCCTAACCAAAGGATAGGGGATAAGATGCCTGATCGCGGGACTCCCGCCGCTGGGGACCCCAGGATCTTGAACGCGGCACCCCGTTTGTAATCAGTCCCCGGAGCTGTCACGCCCCTTCCCGTTGGCTTGCATTGAGGGGCGGAGCGTGACGTCACACAGGGGCGGAGGCGTGACGTCACACGCCGCCGGCCGTGTGGTCGCCGGTAATCAGACCCGGAGCGAACACGCTCCGGGGACTGATTACAAACGGGGTGCCGCGTTCAAGATCCTGGGGTCCCCAGCGGCGGGAGTCCCGCGATCAGGCATCTTATCCCCTATCCTTTGGATAGGGGAAAAGATGTGTAAGCACCGGAGAACCCCTTTAATACTAGTTCTAGGCCCTCGTAGCAGGGGCAGACTATTATAATACAACCTCTTAATCTCTCTCAGATGATCCTACTTCAGGGTTAACACTTTGTAGTCCCTGTGCTGCTTCAGCAATTCTTATTTAGGTGCTTTTCATGTCACGGATGGTACTTGTCTGTCCCCCGGCTCCAGCTGTCTCTTCTGCTGCCCACTCTAAACCAGTGTTTCCCAACCAAGGGTGCCTCCAGCTGTCGCAAAACTGCAACTCCCAGCATGCCCGGACAGCCAACAGCTGTCCGGGCATGCTGGGAGTTGCAGTTTTGCGACAGCTGGATGCGCTCTGGTTGGGAAACACTGGTATAGTATATGGTGCAACATTCCGGGAATCTGATTGGTTGGATCCATTCCAGGAGTCGGATTGGTTGGATAAATACCGGCCATTGAATTGCCAGTATTTTTTATATAAAAATAACCGTCAGGGTCGGCAAAATAAAGGCTGTGCCGGTAAAATACTGGCCTGGTGGCTGATGTCGTTCCATGTGGCTCTATGTTGGCTGATGTCGTTCCATGTGGCTCTATGGTGGCTGATGTCGCTCTATGGTGGCTGATGTCGCTCTATGTCGCTCTATGGTGGCTGATGTCGCTCCATGTGGCTCTATGGTGGCTGATGTCGCTCTGTGGCTCTATGGTGGCTGATGTCGCTCTATGTGGCTCTATGGTGGCTGATGTCGCTCTATGTGGCTCTATGGTGGCTGATGTCGCTCCATGTGGCTCTATGGTGGCTGATGTCGCTCCATGTGGCTCTATGGTGGCTGATGTCGCTCTATGTGGCTCTATGGTGGCTGATGTCGCTCTATGTGGCTCTATGGTGGCTGATGTCGCTCTATGTGGCTCTATGGTGGCTGATGTCGCTCTATGTGGCTCTATGGTGGCTGATGTCGCTCCATGTGGCTCTATGGTGGCTGATGTCGCTCCATGTGGCTCTATGGTGGCTGATGTCACTCTATGTGGCTCTATGGTGGCTGATGTCGCTCCATGTGGCTCTATGGTGGCTGATGTCGCTCTCACATCTCTCCACCAGTGGTGTGACCTCACACAAGCCACGAATGCTGATGTCTCAACAAGTCACAGTTCACACCGGCAGTACACAGTCATCACTTTCCGCCTATTTTAAAATAAGCATATAGACCGGGGGTCTCAAACTGGTGGCCCTCCAGATGATTTAAAACGTCAACTCCCAGCATGCCTGGACATGCCCAGACAGCCATTTTCTGCAGCTAATGTCTGTCGGGAATGCTGGGAGTTGAAGTTTTGCAACATCTGGAGGGCCACCAGTTTGAGACATCTGATGTAGACCCAACAATGTAATGGTCATAGAATAAGTTCCTCATGCTATTGCCTGTTTACTACCAAATAGCCTCATGGTCAGACTTCCCGGCCACCATGTTTTGTTAAACAGCACGCATACCCCAGCAATAAACCACATATACGTTGGGCACAGTACTTTAAAGGGGTATTCTGGTGGAAAACTTTTTTTTTTTAAGTCAACTGGTGCCAGAAAGTTTAAAAGATTTGTAAATTAATTCAATTGAAAAAAAATCTTAATCCTTCCAGTACTTATTAGTGGCTGTATTCTCCAGAGGTTCTTTTCTTTTTGGATTTCTTTTCTGTCATGACCACAGTGCCCACTGCTGACGCTCTTTTTATTATAAATATATAAAAACTTAACAAAACAGAAAAACAGGCTTAACTAGCATTAACAAAACACAACACAACAAAACCTGCCTAACTGGCCAGCCCAACTTAACTAAACTAACTAAACACATAACATTATACCTACATATAAATTATCAAAAATACTAGCACACACACATACCCACACATTCTTTACATAAATATAAAAATAGCTTTACTTAGCTTTAACTAAAAACAACCAGACTTGGTAAAACTCAACCACACATTACATTCACAACTAACCCACCCCAAAACCCCCAACACCACCACCCCCCCCCCCCCCCTTTTTTTTTTTTTTTTTTTTTTCATATGTTTATAAAATTTTTTTTTTTACTAAAATTTAATTTTTTCCCTCACATATATACACATATATACATATATACATATATACATATGTATATATATATACACATACACAAACATACATATACACACCCTTTTTTAATCTACACTACCATAATACAACCAATATTAAATTAAAGTAATATAAAAATGCTAACTAAATCTGATCCGACTGCCTATCCCCATCCCCTCAAATAAGATAACCAATCCATACTATATAATAATATATACAATACGAATATAAAAACACAAATACATAACCTAAATGCAAATACATACATAAACTATATACACCAACAAACCAAAATATACACCTACAAAACACATGACATCTTACACTAGACTAACCCATTACCCACACAACCACCCACATTGACATGGGTCAGAGTCCATAGTCCATGGATATCGAGTCCAGTCCACAACTGACCCATGCCAGCCCCTCCAAACATCCACCAACCCACCAATTCCCCCACCCAACCTAATCTATACCCAAAACCAACTATACAAATACAACTTCATAACATAACATATACAAAACAATACAACCCACCTTAGGCCCAAGTTCGGTCGCCTGTAAGCCCTTTACGCAATCCATATTCTGAAAACAAAACAAAAAGACTAGGGTGTACATGCATAGCCCACCACCAGGAAGAAGGATGGCAATCCTGATGTTACTTTATAAACTCTCTCCACTAACTTTTCCCTACGACTCACCCTACTGTTATCCCTTCAACAAACTGACCCTGCACTCACCCTCTCTCTGTCCCTACATTGCTATCCCTAACCAGAAAAAGGGGTACTCTACCCAAGAGGTCTAGTACCTAGGGCACATCAAATGAAAAACCTCTGCACAGGAGAGAAGCCCTGCTGGTACCAAGACTGCCATACTCCAAAGACCTGATCTTCCCGAGGTCACCGGTGATGTTCCTACAGATCTCCACCTCGGAGAGGACTTTCCGCTGTGTAGATACTAGACACCGTGCGTTCCACGTGTAGTACCTAACTACTAAGCTGATTACAAATAAAGTGCCCCGGTCTCGGCCACCCAGGTTCCTGAATGCCCCATAAGCCCACTCCGGATAGGTAAGGCCGGCAAGTTGACTCCAGCCAATGGAAGCACCCACCCGGTTGTAGACCCCTATATTAAAGGGACAATGAAGCAGGAAGTGGTCCATGCTTTCCAGCATGTCCTCGCACTCTTCTCTGGGACATCCCCGGTCATCAGAGCTCCTACACTTCAAATTGTCCCTCACATATAGCTTCCCCTGAAAGCAGCGCCAGGCCAAGTCCCAAAACTTCTGGGGGATCCTTTTCATGTTTAAAAGGTACAACCCCACCCTCAGATCCCGACCTGGGCAGTCCCTGAGCGCCAGAGGCTTCTGGAAGTGGGTCAACAGAACCCGTTTGTCAAGGAACTGCCTTGACTGGGTCCTGATCTCCCACACTCCCAGACCCCACCGACGTATCGCCTTCAGAGTTGGGGTAGCATAAGCCGGAAGATATCCGTGTGGCGTACGGAGGTCCTTCACTTGCCCTCCTGTCTCCCATTCCTAGAAGAAAGGCCGAAACCATTCCCTGCAGGAGATTACCCACGGAGGAGCCCTCTCTGACCAGAGGTTTGAGATGTTAGCTTTCAAGAAGGTGTTTGTTAAGAACACCACAGGATTTACCATAGATAAACCCCCTAGTCTCCTCGTGCGGTACGTAACCTCCCTCTTGACTAGGTTCATCCTGTTCCCCCATAACAGTTGGAAAAACAGGCTGTAGATCCTAGTGTAGTAAGCCTCTGGCAAGATACATACGCTGCCCAGATAGATAAACAAGGGGAGCAGGTACGATTTGATCAGGTGTACCCTTTCCCTGAGGGTCATAGACCAACCCTTCCATTGGTCCACCTTCTGAGCGGCATCCTGGAGCTTACCATCCCAGTTTTTGGTGGGATAATCATCCTGGCCGAAAGTGATGCCCAAAACTTTTGCTGACTCTTGGGGCCCTGGAAGGGTGTCCGGGAGATCAAACGTGGGATCTCCCCCTCCCAGCCAGAGACTCTCACACCTATCCCGGTTGATCTTAGACCCGGATGCCTCAGAGTAGCGGTCCACTTCCGACATCACCACATCGACCTCCTCTCTCGAGGACACGAAAATGGTGACATCATCAGCGTATGCCACCACTCTCTGGGCGACATCCAGCTCCGCCAGACTCATCCCGACTCCCGCCAACGGCCCACAATCTACCGTCCGGACGAAGGGATCGATCGCAAACACGTATAAAAGCGGGCTCAAAGGACAACCCTGACGGACTCCGGACCCCACCTCAAAAGAGCGGCCAGACCAACCGTTCACAAGCGGGAAACTCTCTGCCCCTGCATACAAGATCTTAAGCCAATTAACAAAAGTACTTGGTAAGCCATATCTCAGTAGGACGGACCAGAGGTAGTCATGGTTCACCCGATCAAATGCTTTGGCCTGATCCAAGGACAGCATGTACCCCTTCCAGAGACCCGCACTACTCCGCTCCACTGCCTCCCTGACACTGAGGACAGCACTTAAGGTGCCTCGGCCTGGAACAGAGCAGTGCTGGGCCCCCGAAAGGAGCCGGGGTGCAAACTTCACCCGCCGATTAAACAGTATCTTGGCCAGAAGCTTCCTGTCCGTATTGAGAAGAGCTATGGGCCTCCAATTCTCAATCCGGCTAGGATCTTTACCCTTTGACAGGAGAATAAGGGCGGACCTCCTCATTGACTTCGGCAGAGTGCCCGAGGAGAGACACTCATTGAATACCTCAGTCAAGAGGGGAGCTAAAGACTCCTTAAAGGTCCTGTACCACTCGGATGTTAAGCCATCCGGACCTGGCGACTTCTTAGGGGCAAGCCCCTCGATCGCCAGTCTCACTTCCTCTTCCCTGATTTCTTCTGCCAAAACATCAAGAGAGGGGTCTACCCCTGGCTCAGGAAAGGTTTCAGCCAGGAAAACCGTCATCCTGTCTCGATCTAGATCCTTCCTTCCCAAGAGGTGCGAGTAGAAGGATCTGACGACCTCCAAGATCCCCGATCTGGACCGATTCAGAGATCCTGTACTATCGATCAGTCCTGAAATGACTTTACTACTCACTGACATCTTACAGTTTCTGTAAGGGTCGGGCGAGCGGTACTTCTCGAAATCCCTCTCAAAAACCAAAGATGCGTGCCTATCGTACTGACACCTCATCAGCAAGGATTTCACTCTGGAGATATCCTCTCGGCTACCTCCAGTCGAGACAAGAAGCTCGAGTTTCCTCCTCAGACCCTGATACAAGCGATACCTGTTCAGGGACCTGAGGCTCGAGAGCTGGCGGAAGAACCCCGCAACACGCTTCTTGAATATCTCCCACCACTCCAGCTTATTACTACAAAGATCCAGTAAAGGTACCTGACTCTGAAGAAAATCCTCAAAGGACTGTCTTACCTCCGCTTCCACCAGGAGGGACGAATTCAGCTTCCAATAACCTTTACCCATGCGGGGGGTCTCTGAAACATTCAGGGAAAACAAAATCATACAGTGATCGGAGAACTCCACCTCAACCACGGACACTGCGGAAGAGACGGCTTCCTCCTTTAAATAAAACCTATCTATTCTAGACCTGCAGCTACCTTGATGATAGGTGAAACCCGCGTGGCCCGAGGGGCTCCGGATGTGGGCGTCCTCTAGGCGAGCTTCTCTAGTTATGCTAATTAGTGCCACACTATCGCAAGTCAGTGGACCATTGGAGCCTCTCCTATCCTGGGACCTCGTGACATTATAGAAGTCCCCTCCAAAGATCACCTGCCGACTCGTAAAAAGAAAGGGCTTAATCCTCATAAAGAGATCTTTACGGCCCCGCTTAGTTTGCGGGGCGTAGATGTTAATGAGCCGGAGCTCTTGTCCCTTCATGAAGACATCAATGATCAGGCACCTCCCCATTTCTAGCTCAATAACCCGTCTGCATTCAACAGGAGCGGAAAAAAAGACCGCCACCCCACTATACGGCTCAGCCGCAAGAGACCAGTGGGAGGGACCGCGCCTCCACTCTCTCCTGGCTTTTGCCAGAGAGGCAAGATCTGACAACCTGGTCTCTTGTAAAAAGAAAATGTTGGCTTCAACACGGCCGAGAAAATCAAAGGCTGCAAATCTAGCCGTATCCGACTTTATACTGGCACAGTTAATAGATGCCAGCGTCAGTGGGGTGAGTGCCGCCATCATGGGTGATTGAGTTAGATGGCCTCACCCCTTAAACCTTCTTCCTCTCCTTCCCTCCACCCCCATCGGAATCAGAGGAAGACCCTTTACTTCTTTTTAAACTCTGGGACATATCCATCCTAGGATCTTTACCTCCGGCACCTGGTGTTACCTCTCCCCCTGAGGAAACTACCCCAGAGGAAGGAGGCTCGGTACCTCCTGGAGGCCGCACTGCCTCCTGACCCTCGAGAAGAGGAGGGGAGATGGTATCCCCGAGGGCCTCATATCGATTCGAAAGGACAATCAGAGGGTCAGAGACTGAGTTGTTCCTTCTATGGTCTGAGGCTACAATTGAAGAGGAGGACAGCGCCACCTTACTCTTACACTTCTTCCTCCTCTTCTTTTTCTGGCCACCATTTACTGTCTGCCCCTCCTCCTCCTCATCCACAGTTTCGGATTCAGAGGTATGACTGGAGGAAGGAGCATCTTGACCTTCTTCCCTACGCAGTCTCCCTATCTCCTCGTCCAGTTTGGCCTCACCCAAAGCCTCAGAGTTATTCTGACCTCCTTCTGAGCCAGTGTCTGGAGTGGGACCCCGAGCTACCCCTGGCACCTGGGCATTCTCAAGGGCCCTCTCCAACCTGCGCTTCTCCTCCCGCCTCCGCATAGAGGGGGTCTTATGTTTTTCCTTCACTGGCTTTGGTGCCCCCTCTCCTCCACTGGTCCCCTCCCCCGCCGGGGCAACTGTTAGGCTTTCCCCAGACGGGGCGGTCACAGCATTAGAGAACGAGCGCGGACACCGGCTGAACGGGTGACCTAAGTCACCACACAAGTTACACCGAATCTGCCCACAGGTGGCCGCCAGGTGACCCACCCCACAGCAGAGGGCGCATATCTGCTGAGTGCAGTTGGCACTAAAGTGGTTTGGGTCACCACACCTGTGACACAGCTTCGGCTGCCCCTGGTAGAAGATCTGAATCCTGTCGCGTCCCAGGAAGGTGGCCGAAGGAATGTGGGTGACCGTGTTCCCGGAACGCCCGAGACGGACGGAAAACGTCCAGGCCCCAGACCATATATTGTGCTCATCAAAGTTTTTCCGGGGGATGTCCATCACCTCCCCGTACCTGCCCAGCCAGGTCATAATGTCATAACAAGAAAGTGACTCGTTACGGGTCAAAACGGTCACTTTCTTTACCATACTCTGGCGAGATACCGCTTTTACAGCGAAATCTCGCCATCCGGGCTCGTTTTTCACCAGCTCATAATTAGACCAGAAGAGATCTAGTCCCTCCGGCCTAACAAAGCTGACGTCAAACTCAGAGGAGCCGAAAGGGTGGATCAGGGCAAAGATGTCCCTAGCCCTGAAACCCATCTGGAAGAGAAGCTCCACCACCTTGCCCCTTTGGGGGCACGCATCTTCGCCTTTCCAGACCAGACGGGCCACATTCCTGCGACCTACCTCCTGCCCGGGTGTCTGGAGGGACCATACAGTCTCCCCATTTCTCTGTCGGAATGCTCCCAGATCATGTCTCTCCACCCAGAAAGATAGGTCCATCTCCTTTCCCTCTACCTGGAGCGTCCTTTCTCCTCTCTTTAGTGCCTCCAGGAGGCGCCGTTGCAATTGACCGTCACCAGATACAGGAGGTAAAGATCCCACTGAACCCCCGGCCGCCACGCTGGCATAACTCCTGGCGACCGAGGGGGCAGCCGGACCAGACCCTGTCCCTACGGCCCCACCTAAACCCCCTGCACTGCCACAAACGTCACTATTATACACACCACTACTACTCCTCTCATTCACTCCACTATCACTCCTCCCATCTGCACCACTCCCATTCACTCCACTACCACCCCGCCCATCCGCACCACCACCACTCCTCCCATTCAATCCACCACCACCACTCACTCCACTACCACTCCTCCCATCTGCATCACTGCCACCCCGCCCATTCACTCCACTACCACTCCTCCCATCTGCACCACTACCACTCCTCCTATTCACTCCATTACCACTCCTCACATTCACTCCACCATCACTCCCACATACACTCCTTTCATCCACAGCACTACTACTCCCATCATTCACACACCTTGTAGTGACATTGCTTTTGGTTTTATTAGCAGTGTTTTTGGGATCAGCCGCTGCTTCACCCACTACCTCTGGGCTGGCCAGGACGTGCTTTAGCTGGATCTCTGTCGGCGATGCTGATTCCTCCTCCATGTGGGATGTCACCGCAGACATCACATGCCCCTCCAAGCGCACCTCTGCCCCTCCACCTGCCACTGACTTGCAGGGACCCTCCTCCCTCACAGGGGAAATCCCTACAGCGTCCATGCCACACACTGCGCCTGACTGCACGGGATCAGCAGCGGGTCCCGGTGCCTGGACACTCCCCCCCCCTCTCAGGGGAGTGCCCTACAGAGCTGATAACAATGCCAGGGACACCCACCATTAACCCATCCTGCTCTTCCCTACCAGCAGGATGCGTGACTGTAGCACCCACGGCCATGTTGGATGCAGCACTGTACCCCCGTGCTGGTCCCGTTCAACAGCAGAAACTGGATCTGGCAGGGTGGGGGGCCCAGCAGTCTGAACCAACTTCTCAGGTGGCCCAGACTGCTGGATAGGGGAGAAAACAAACATGACTTGCTCCTCAGCCTTTTTCTTCCTCCTGTTCTTTTTCTTCTTCTGGCTCTCCTCAGGGCCCAGGTCCTGGCCAAAACTGAAATTTTCCAGACGGGTGGGTGACTCCTGCATCACTATGGCCCGCAGGAGCCCCCCACCGACTGGGCCGCTGTCACCACCATCACTACTGTCGCTTTCCTCTGAGGTGGTTGGTAAGGCGACTTGGGCAGGGTTAATATATTCTGCAGTTGGGGTGACAGAGGTCTTAGGGGTACACGGGGTATCACACACATCCCCCTCACTCTCATCACCCTCACTGCCGCCATCTCCCTCACCACCTTCCTCCATCTTCTCCTCTATATCACACAGGTGTTCTTCCTCCCCCTGGCTATCCTCTTCCTCCTTCACAGGGGTCCGCATGATTTTATAGCGGTCCTCGTTTTTTAATTTTTCTTTAAACATACCCGCTCCCTCTATGATCTGCATTCGGGCTCTCACCACCTCCTGCTCCTCTGCCTTCAGCTCGCACACTCTAGCAGCAAACTTAGCCCTCATGGCCTTGGCAGAGTTATCTGTCTGGTAGCGGGCAAACTTCAGATCCTCCCTTAACACTTTCAGCTTCTTTCCCAGCTGTTCGTATTCCACCAGCTTTGCCTGCATGCGGGATCCAAACGTGGCAAGCGACTCCCTGGGTCCCTTCACCCCCCATTGCTGGAGTTCCGTAACATTAGAAACAGTCCCTGAAGACACAACAGTTATCTTCCTACCGTATGCCTTGCGGTTTCCAGCGATGGACGGGGGAGTGGTCTCCACATTACTGCGGAGCCTGCTGGATCTTCTGACCCCGTCCGTGGAATCGGCTGTAACTCTCTCACTCCCACCCCCCGCCGGCCTAGTACGGGAGGTGGAAGGCCGTGGGTCCATAGCAGGAGGCTCTTCCCAGGAGTCTGCCACCCTCCTGGGGAAAAGGTTGCTGGAAAAAACTCCTTCTCTCCTCTCTCTCTGGACAACTCTGGAAGTGAGACACACCCAACAGCTGCTGTGTTCCACAGGAAGTGATCTCTGCTGACACCTCTGTCCATGTCAGTGTTACGCCGAGCGCTCCGGGTTCCCGCTCCTCCCCGGAGCGCTCGCTTCACCTCCTCCGCTGCAGCGCCCCGGTCACGTCCTCTGACCCGGGGCGCTGCGATCCTGCTGCTAGCCGGGATGCGATTCGCGATGCGGGTAGCGCCCGCTCGCGATGCGCACCCCGGCTCTCCTACCTGACTCGCTCCCCGTCTGTTCTGTCCCGGCGCGCGCGGCCCCGCTCCCTAGGGCGCGCGCGCGCCGGGTCTCTGCGATTTAAAGGGCCACTGCGCCGCTGATTGGCGCAGTGGTTCCAATTAGAGTTATCACCTGTGCACTCCCTATATTACCTCACTTCCCTTGCACTCCCTTGCCGGATCTTGTTGCCTTAGTGCCAGTGAAAGCGTTCCTTGTGTGTCCCTTGCCAGTGTTTCCAGACCTTCTGCCGTTGCCCCTGACTACGATCCTTGCTGCCTGCCCCGACCTTCTGCTACGTCCGACCTTGCTTCTGCCTACTCCCTTGTACCGCGCCTATCTTCAGCAGCCAGAGAGGTGAGCCGTTGCTAGTGGATACGACCTGGTCACTACCGCCGCAGCAAGACCATCCCGCTTTGCGGCGGGCTCTGGTGAAAACCAGTAGTGGCTTAGAACCGGTCCACTAGCACGGTCCACGCCAATCCCTCTCTGGCACAGAGGGTCCACTACCTGCCAGCCGGCATCGTGACAGTAGATCCGGCCATGGATCCCGCTGAAGTTCCTCTGCCAGTTGTCGCTGACCTCACCACGGTGGTCGCCCAGCAGTCACAACAGATTGCGCAACAAGGCCAACAGCTGTCTCAACTGACCGTTATGCTACAACAGTTGCTACCACAGCTTCAGCAGTCATCTCCTCCGCCAGCTCCTGCACCTCCTCCGCAGCGAGTGGCCGCTCCTGGGATACGCTTATCCTTGCCGGATAAGTTTGATGGGGACTCTAAGTTTTGCCGTGGCTTCCTTTCCCAATGTTCCCTGCATCTGGAGATGATGTCGGACCTGTTTCCCACTGAAAGGTCTAAGGTGGCTTTCGTAGTCAGTCTTCTGTCCGGAAAAGCCCTGTCATGGGCCACACCGCTCTGGGACCGCAATGACCCCGTCACTGCCTCAGTACACTCCTTCTTCTCGGAAATCCGAAGTGTCTTTGAGGAACCTGCCCGAGCCTCTTCTGCTGAGACTGCCCTGTTGAACCTGGTCCAGGGTAATTCTTCCGTTGGCGAGTATGCCGTACAATTCCGTACACTTGCTTCAGAATTGTCCTGGAATAATGAGGCCCTCTGCGCGACCTTCAAAAAAGGCCTATCCAGCAACATTAAAGATGTTCTGGCCGCACGAGAAATTCCTGCTAATCTACATGAACTTATTCACCTAGCCACTCGCATTGACATGCGTTTTTCTGAAAGGCGTCAGGAACTCCGCCAAGATATGGACTCTGTTCGCACGAGGCGTTTCGTCTCCTCGGCTCCTCTCTCCTCTGGTCCCCTGCAATCTGTTCCTGTGCCTCCCGCCGTGGAGGCTATGCAGGTCGACCGGTCTCGCCTGACACCTCAAGAGAGGACACGACGCCGTATGGAGAACCTCTGCCTGTACTGTGCTAGTACCGAACACTTCCTGAGGGATTGTCCTATCCGTCCTCCCCGCCTGGAAAGACGTACGCTGACTCCGCACAAAGGTGAGACAGTCCTTGATGTCTACTCTGCTTCTCCACGTCTTACTGTGCCGGTGCGGATGTCTGCTTCTGCCTTCTCCTTCTCTACAGTGGCCTTCTTGGACTCTGGTTCTGCAGGAAATTTTATTTTGGCCTCTCTCGTCAACAGGTTCAACATCCCAGTGACCAGTCTCGCCAGACCCCTCTACATCAATTGTGTAAATAATGAAAGATTGGACTGTACCATACGTTTCCGCACGGAGCCCCTTCTTATGAGCATCGGATCTCATCATGAGAGGATTGAACTTTTGGTCCTCCCCAATTGCACCTCGGAGATTCTCCTTGGACTTCCCTGGCTTCAACTTCATTCCCCAACCCTGGATTGGTCCACTGGGGAGATCAAGAGTTGGGGGTCCTCTTGTTCCAAGAATTGTCTAAAACCGGTTCCCAGTAACCCTTGCCGTAACTCTGTGGTTCCTCCAGTAACCGGTCTCCCCAAGGCCTATATGGACTTCGCGGATGTTTTCTGCAAAAAACAAGCTGAGACTCTACCTCCTCACAGGCCTTATGATTGCCCTATCGACCTCCTCCCGGGTACTACTCCACCCCGGGGCAGAATTTATCCTCTCTCTGCCCCAGAGACTCTTGCCATGTCCGAATACGTCCAGGAGAATCTAAAAAGGGGCTTTATCCGTAAATCCTCCTCTCCTGCCGGAGCCGGATTTTTCTTTGTCTCCAAAAAAGATGGCTCCCTACGTCCTTGCATTGACTACCGCGGTCTTAATAAAATCACGGTTAAGAACCGCTACCCCTTACCCCTCATCTCTGAACTCTTTGATCGCCTCCAAGGTGCCCACATCTTCACTAAATTGGACTTAAGAGGCGCCTATAACCTCATCCGCATCAGAGAGGGGGACGAGTGGAAAACGGCATTTAACACCAGAGATGGACACTTTGAGTATCTGGTCATGCCCTTTGGACTGTGCAATGCCCCTGCCGTCTTCCAAGACTTTGTCAATGAAATTTTTCGTGATCTATTATACTCCTGTGTTGTGGTATATCTGGACGATATCCTAATTTTTTCTGCCAATCTAGAGGAACACCGCCGGCATGTCCGTATGGTTCTTCAGAGACTTCGTGACAACCAACTCTATGCCAAAATTGAGAAATGTCTGTTTGAATGCCAATCTCTTCCTTTTCTAGGATATTTGGTCTCTGGCCAGGGACTACAGATGGATCCAGACAAACTCTCTGCCGTCTTAAATTGGCCACGCCCCTCCGGACTCCGTGCTATCCAACGCTTTTTGGGGTTCGCCAATTATTACAGGCAATTTATTCCACATTTTTCTACCATTGTGGCTCCTATCGTGGCTTTAACCAAGAAAAATGCTGATCCCAAGTCCTGGCCTCCTCAAGCAGAAGACTCCTTTAAACAACTCAAGTCTGCCTTTTCTTCGGCTCCCGTGCTCTCCAGACCTGACCCTTCCAAACCCTTCCTATTGGAGGTTGATGCCTCCTCAGTAGGAGCTGGAGCTGTTCTTCTACAAAAAAATCCTTCCGGGCATGCTGTCACTTGTGGTTTTTTCTCTAGGACCTTCTCTCCAGCGGAGAGGAACTACTCCATCGGGGATCGAGAACTTCTAGCCATTAAATTAGCACTTGAGGAATGGAGGCATCTGCTGGAGGGATCAAGATTTCCTGTTATTATCTACACCGACCACAAGAACCTCTCCTACCTCCAGTCGGCCCAACGGCTGAATCCTCGCCAGGCCCGGTGGTCTCTGTTCTTTGCCCGATTTAATTTTGAGATTCACTTTCGTCCTGCCGATAAGAACATTAGAGCCGATGCTCTCTCTCGTTCCTCGGATGCCTCAGAAGTTGATCTCCCTCCGCAACACATCATTCCACCTGACTGCCTGATCTCCACTTCTCCTGCCTCCATCAGACAGACTCCTCCAGGAAAGACCTTTGTTTCTCCACGCCAACGCCTCGGAATCCTCAAATGGGGTCACTCCTCCCATCTCGCAGGTCATGCGGGCATCAAGAAATCTGTGCAACTCATCTCCCGCTTCTATTGGTGGCCAACTCTGGAGACGGATGTTGGGGACTTTGTGCGAGCCTGCACTATCTGTGCCCGGGATAAGACTCCTCGCCAGAAGCCCGCTGGTTTTCTTCATCCTCTGCCTGTCCCCGAACAGCCTTGGTCTCTGATTGGTATGGATTTTATTACTGATTTACCCCCTTCCCGTGGCAACACCGTTATTTGGGTGGTCGTTGATCGATTCTCCAAAATGGCACATTTCATTCCTCTTCCTGGTCTTCCTTCTGCGCCTCAGTTGGCTAAACAATTTTTTGTACACATTTTTCGTCTTCACGGGTTGCCTACGCAGATTGTCTCGGATAGAGGGGTCCAATTCGTGTCTAAATTCTGGAGAGCTCTCTGTAAACAACTCAAGATTAAATTAAATTTTTCCTCTGCATATCATCCCCAGTCCAATGGACAAGTAGAAAGAATTAACCAGATCCTGGGTGATTATTTGCGACATTTTGTTTCCTCCCGCCAGGATGACTGGGCAGATCTCCTTCCATGGGCCGAATTCTCGTATAACTTCAGGGTCTCTGAATCTTCCTCCAAATCCCCATTTTTCGTGGTGTACGGCCGTCACCCTCTTCCCCCCCTCCCTACCCCCTTGCCCTCTGGTCTGCCCGCTGTGGATGAAATTTCTCGTGACCTTTCCATTATATGGAGAGAGACCCAAAATTCTCTCTTACAGGCTTCTTCACGCATGAAGAGGTTCGCGGATAAGAAAAGAAGAGCTCCCCCCGTTTTTTCCCCTGGAGACAAGGTATGGCTCTCCGCTAAATATGTCCGCTTCCGTGTCCCTAGCTACAAGTTGGGACCACGCTATCTTGGTCCTTTCAAAATTCTGTGTCAAATTAATCCTGTCTCTTATAAACTTCTTCTTCCTCCTTCTCTTCGTATCCCTAATGCCTTTCACGTCTCTCTTCTCAAACCACTCATCCTCAACCGTTTTTCTCCCAAATCTGTTCCTCCCACTCCTGTTTCCGGCTCCTCGGACGTCTTCTCGGTCAAGGAGATTTTGGCTGCCAAAAAGGTCAGAGGAAAAAATTTTTTTTTAGTAGACTGGGAGGGTTGTGGTCCTGAAGAGAGATCCTGGGAACCTGAGGACAACATCCTTGACAAAAGTCTGCTCCTCAGGTTCTCAGGCTCCAAGAAGAGGGGGAGACCCAAGGGGGGGGGTACTGTTACGCCGAGCGCTCCGGGTTCCCGCTCCTCCCCGGAGCGCTCGCTTCACCTCCTCCGCTGCAGCGCCCCGGTCACGTCCTCTGACCCGGGGCGCTGCGATCCTGCTGCTAGCCGGGATGCGATTCGCGATGCGGGTAGCGCCCGCTCGCGATGCGCACCCCGGCTCTCCTACCTGACTCGCTCCCCGTCTGTTCTGTCCCGGCGCGCGCGGCCCCGCTCCCTAGGGCGCGCGCGCGCCGGGTCTCTGCGATTTAAAGGGCCACTGCGCCGCTGATTGGCGCAGTGGTTCCAATTAGAGTTATCACCTGTGCACTCCCTATATTACCTCACTTCCCTTGCACTCCCTTGCCGGATCTTGTTGCCTTAGTGCCAGTGAAAGCGTTCCTTGTGTGTCCCTTGCCAGTGTTTCCAGACCTTCTGCCGTTGCCCCTGACTACGATCCTTGCTGCCTGCCCCGACCTTCTGCTACGTCCGACCTTGCTTCTGCCTACTCCCTTGTACCGCGCCTATCTTCAGCAGCCAGAGAGGTGAGCCGTTGCTAGTGGATACGACCTGGTCACTACCGCCGCAGCAAGACCATCCCGCTTTGCGGCGGGCTCTGGTGAAAACCAGTAGTGGCTTAGAACCGGTCCACTAGCACGGTCCACGCCAATCCCTCTCTGGCACAGAGGGTCCACTACCTGCCAGCCGGCACCGTGACAGCATCCGGGTCTAAGATCAACCGGGATAGGTGTGAGAGTCTCTGGCTGGGAGGGGGAGATCCCACGTTTGATCTCCCGGACACCCTTCCAGGGCCCCAAGAGTCAGCAAAAGTTTTGGGCATCACTTTCGGCCAGGATGATTATCCCACCAAAAACTGGGATGGTAAGCTCCAGGATGCCGCTCAGAAGGTGGACCAATGGAAGGGTTGGTCTATGACCCTCAGGGAAAGGGTACACCTGATGAAATCGTACCTGCTCCCCTTGTTTATCTATCTGGGCAGCGTATGTATCTTGCCAGAGGCTTACTACACTAGGATCTACAGCCTGTTTTTCCAACTGTTATGGGGGAACAGGATGAACCTAGTCAAGAGGGAGGTTACGTACCGCACGAGGAGACTAGGGGGTTTATCTATGGTAAATCCTGTGGTGTTCTTAACAAACACCTTCTTGAAAGCTAACATCTCAAACCTCTGGTCAGAGAGGGCTCCTCCGTGGGTAATCTCCTGCAGGGAATGGTTTCGGCCTTTCTTCTAGGAATGGGAGACAGGAGGGCAAGTGAAGGACCTCCGTACGCCACACGGATATCTTCCGGCTTATGCTACCCCAACTCTGAAGGCGATACGTCGGTGGGGTCTGGGAGTGTGGGAGATCAGGACCCAGTCAAGGCAGTTCCTTGACAAACGGGTTCTGTTGACCCACTTCCAGAAGCCTCTGGCGCTCAGGGACTGCCCAGGTCGGGATCTGAGGGTGGGGTTGTACCTTTTAAACATGAAAAGGATCCCCCAGAAGTTTTGGGACTTGGCCTGGCGCTGCTTTCAGGGGAAGCTATATGTGAGGGACAATTTGAAGTGTAGGAGCTCTGATGACCGGGGATGTCCCAGAGAAGAGTGCGAGGACATGCTGGAAAGCATGGACCACTTCCTGCTTCATTGTCCCTTTAATATAGGGGTCTACAACCGGGTGGGTGCTTCCATTGGCTGGAGTCAACTTGCCGGCCTTACCTATCCGGAGTGGGCTTATGGGGCATTCAGGAACCTGGGTGGCCGAGACCGGGGCACTTTATTTGTAATCAGCTTAGTAGTTAGGTACTACACGTGGAACGCACGGTGTCTAGTATCTACACAGCGGAAAGTCCTCTCCGAGGTGGAGGTCTGTAGGAACATCACCGGTGACCTCGGGAAGATCAGGTCTTTGGAGTATGGCAGTCTTGGTACCAGCAGGGCTTCTCTCCTGTGCAGAGGTTTTTCATTTGATGTGCCCTAGGTACTAGACCTCTTGGGTAGAGTACCCCTTTTTCTGGTTAGGGATAGCAATGTAGGGACAGAGA
Source organism: Hyla sarda (assembly GCF_029499605.1). Classification (NCBI taxonomy): domain Eukaryota; kingdom Metazoa; phylum Chordata; class Amphibia; order Anura; family Hylidae; genus Hyla; species Hyla sarda. The sequence goes on from NW_026608413.1 coordinate 50,343, forward strand.
GAGGGTGAGTGCAGGGTCAGTTTGTTGAAGGGATAACAGTAGGGTGAGTCGTAGGGAAAAGTTAGTGGAGAGAGTTTATAAAGTAACATCAGGATTGCCATCCTTCTTCCTGGTGGTGGGCTATGCATGTACACCCTAGTCTTTTTGTTTTGTTTTCAGAATATGGATTGCGTAAAGGGCTTACAGGCGACCGAACTTGGGCCTAAGGTGGGTTGTATTGTTTTGTATATGTTATGTTATGAAGTTGTATTTGTATAGTTGGTTTTGGGTATAGATTAGGTTGGGTGGGGGAATTGGTGGGTTGGTGGATGTTTGGAGGGGCTGGCATGGGTCAGTTGTGGACTGGACTCGATATCCATGGACTATGGACTCTAACCCATGTCAATGTGGGTGGTTGTGTGGGTAATGGGTTAGTCTAGTGTAAGATGTCATGTGTTTTGTAGGTGTATATTTTGGTTTGTTGGTGTATATAGTTTATGTATGTATTTGCATTTAGGTTATGTATTTGTGTTTTTATATTCGTATTGTATATATTATTATATAGTATGGATTGGTTATCTTATTTGAGGGGATGGGGATAGGCAGTCGGATCAGATTTAGTTAGCATTTTTATATTACTTTAATTTAATATTGGTTGTATTATGGTAGTGTAGATTAAAAAAGGGTGTGTATATGTATGTTTGTGTATGTGTATATATATATACATATGTATATATGTATATATGTGTATATATGTGAGGGAAAAAATTAAATTTTAGTAAAAAAAAAAAATTTATAAACATATGAAAAAAAAAAAAAAAAAAAAAGGGGGGGGGGGTGGTGGTGGTGGGGGTTTTGGGGTGGGTTAGTTGTGAATGTAATGTGTGGTTGAGTTTTACCAAGTCTGGTTGTTTTTAGTTAAAGCTAAGTAAAGCTATTTTTATATTTATGTAAAGAATGTGTGGGTATGTGTGTGTGATAGTATTTTTGATAATTTATATGTAGGTATAATGTTATGTGTTTAGTTAGTTTAGTTAAGTTGGGCTGGCCAGTTAGGCAGGTTTTGTTGTGTTGTGTTTTGTTAATGCTAGTTAAGCCTGTTTTTCTGTTTTGTTAAGTTTTTATATATTTATAATAAAAAGAGCGTCAGCAGTGGGCACTGTGGTCATGACAGAAAAGAAATCCAAAAAGAAAAGAACCTCTGGAGAATACAGCCACTAATAAGTACTGGAAGGATTAAGATTTTTTTTCAATTGAATTAATTTGCAAATCTTTTAAACTTTCTGGCACCAGTTGACTTAAAAAAAAAAAGTTTTCCACCAGAATACCCCTTTAAAGTACTGTGCACAACGTATATGTGGTTTATTGCTGGGGTATGCGTGCTGTTTAACAAAACATGGTGGCCAGGAAGTCTGACCATGAGGCTATTTGGTAGTAAACAGGCAATAGCATGAGGAACTTATTCTATGACCATTACATTGTTGGGTCTACATCAGATGTCTCAAACTGGTGGCCCTCCAGATGTTGCAAAACTTCAACTCCCAGCATTCCCGACAGACATTAGCTGCAGAAAATGGCTGTCTAGGCATGTCCAGGCATGCTGGGAGTTGACGTTTTAAATCATCTGGAGGGCCACCAGTTTGAGACCCCCGGTCTATATGCTTATTTTAAAATAGGCGGAAAGTGATGACTGTGTACTGCCGGTGTGAACTGTGACTTGTTGAGACATCAGCATTCGTGGCTTGTGTGAGGTCACACCACTGGTGGAGAGATGTGAGAGCGACATCAGCCACCATAGAGCCACATGGAGCGACATCAGCCACCATAGAGCCACATAGAGTGACATCAGCCACCATAGAGCCACATGGAGCGACATCAGCCACCATAGAGCCACATGGAGCGACATCAGCCACCATAGAGCCACATAGAGCGACATCAGCCACCATAGAGCCACATAGAGCGACATCAGCCACCATAGAGCCACATAGAGCGACATCAGCCACCATAGAGCCACATAGAGCGACATCAGCCACCATAGAGCCACATAGAGCGACATCAGCCACCATAGAGCCACATGGAGCGACATCAGCCACCATAGAGCCACATAGAGCGACATCAGCCACCATAGAGCCACATAGAGCGACATCAGCCACCATAGAGCCACATGGAGCGACATCAGCCACCATAGAGCGACATAGAGCGACATCAGCCACCATAGAGCGACATCAGCCACCATAGAGCCACATGGAACGACATCAGCCAACATAGAGCCACATGGAACGACATCAGCCACCAGGCCAGTATTTTACCGGCACAGCCTTTATTTTGCCGACCCTGACGGTTATTTTTATATAAAAAATACTGGCAATTCAATGGCCGGTATTTATCCAACCAATCCGACTCCTGGAATGGATCCAACCAATCAGATTCCCGGAATGTTGCACCATATACTATACCAGTGTTTCCCAACCAGAGCGCATCCAGCTGTCGCAAAACTGCAACTCCCAGCATGCCCGGACAGCTGTTGGCTGTCCGGGCATGCTGGGAGTTGCAGTTTTGCGACAGCTGGAGGCACCCTTGGTTGGGAAACACTGGTTTAGAGTGGGCAGCAGAAGAGACAGCTGGAGCCGGGGGACAGACAAGTACCATCCGTGACTTGAAAAGCACCTAAATAAGAATTGCTGAAGCAGCACAGGGACTAAAAAGTGTTAACCCTGAAGTAGGATCATCTGAGAGAGATTAAGAGGTTGTATTATAATAGTCTGCCCCTGCTACGAGGGCCTAGAACTAGTATTAAAGGGGTTCTCCGGTGCTTACACATCTTTTCCCCTATCCAAAGGATAGGGGATAAGATGCCTGATCGCGGGACTCCCGCCGCTGGGGACCCCAGGATCTTGAACGCGGCACCCCGTTTGTAATCAGTCCCCGGAGCGTGTTCGCTCCGGGTCTGATTACCGGCGACCACACGGCCGGCGGCGTGTGACGTCACGCCTCCGCCCCTGTGTGACGTCACGCTCCGCCCCTCAATGCAAGCCTACGGGAAGGGGCGTGACAGCTCCGGGGACTGATTACAAACGGGGTGCCGCGTTCAAGATCCTGGGGTCCCCAGCGGCGGGAGTCCCGCGATCAGGCATCTTATCCCCTATCCTTTGGTTAGGGGAAAAGATGTGTAAGCACCAGAGAACCCCTTTAATACTAGTTCTAGGCCCTCGTAGCAGGGGCAGACTATTATAATACAACCTCTTAATCTCTCTCAGATGATCCTACTTCAGGGTTAACACTTTGTAGTCCCTGTGCTGCTTCAGCAATTCTTATTTAGGTGCTTTTCATGTCACGGATGGTACTTGTCTGTCCCCCGGCTCCAGCTGTCTCTTCTGCTGCCCACTCTAAACCAGTGTTTCCCAACCAAGGGTGCCTCCAGTTGTCGCAAAACTGCAACTCCCAGCATGCCCGGACAGCCAACAGCTGTCCGGGCATGCTGGGAGTTGCAGTTTTGCGACAGCTGGATGCACTCTGGTTGGGAAACACTGGTATAGTATATGGTGCAACATTCCGGGAATCTGATTGGTTGGATCCATTCCAGGAGTCGGATTGGTTGGATAAATACCGGCCATTGAATTGCCAGCATTTTTTTATATAAAAATAACCGTCAGGGTCGACAAAATAAAGGCTGTGCCGGTAAAATACTGGCCTGGTGGCTGATGTCGTTCCATGTGGCTCTATGGTGGCTGATGTCGTTCCATGTGGCTCTATGGTGGCTGATGTCGCTCTATGGTGGCTGATGTCGCTCCATGTGGCTCTATGGTGGCTGATGTCGCTCTATGTGGCTCTATGGTGGCTGATGTCGCTCTATGGTGGCTGATGTCGCTCTATGTGGCTCTATACTGGCAATTCAATGGCCGGTATTTATCCAACCAATCCGACTCCTGGAATGGATCCAACCAATCAGATTCCCGGAATGTTGCACCATATACTATACCAGTGTTTCCCAACCAGAGTGCATCCAGCTGTCGCAAAACTGCAACTCCCAGCATGCCCGGACAGCTGTTAGCTGTCCGGGCATGCTGGGAGTTGCAGTTTTGCGACAACTGGAGGCACCCTTGGTTGGGAAACACTGGTTTAGAGTGGGCAGCAGAAGAGACAGCTGGAGCCGGGGGACAGACAAGTACCATCCGTGACATGAAAAGCACCTAAATAAGAATTGCTGAAGCAGCACAGGGACTACAAAGTGTTAACCCTGAAGTAGGATCATCTGAGAGAGATTAAGAGGTTGTATTATAATAGTCTGCCCCTGCTACGAGGGCCTAGAACTAGTATTAAAGGGGTTCTCTGGTGCTTACACATCTTTTCCCCTAACCAAAGGATAGGGGATAAGATGCCTGATCGCGGGACTCCCGCCGCTGGGGACCCCAGGATCTTGAACGCGGCACCCCGTTTGTAATCAGTCCCCGGTGCTGTCACGCCCCTTCCCGTAGGCTTGCATTGAGGGGCGGAGCGTGACGTCACACAGGGGCGGAGGCGTGACGTCACACGCCGCCGGCCGTGTGGTCGCCGGTAATCAGACCCGGAGCGAACACGCTTTGAGCGCGCGGCTAAAGGGTTAATAGCGCGCAGCACTGCGATCAGTGCCGCGCGCTGTTAGATGCGGGTCCCGGCTTCACTATGATGCCGGGCCCGCCGCAATATGATGCGGGGTCCTTAAGAGGTTAAAGTGGTACTCCAGTGGAAAACTAGATTTATTTTTTAAATCAACTGGTACCAGAAAGTTTAACAGATTTTTAAATTACTTCTATTAAAAAATCTTAATCCTTCCAGTACTTATTAGTGGCTATATATTACAGAGAAAATTCTTTTCTTTTAGGATTTCATTTCTTTCATGACCACAGTGCTCTCTCCTGACACCTCTGTCCATTTTAGGAACTGTCCAGAGCAGCATATGTTTGCTATGGGGATTTTCTCCTGCTCTGGACAGTTCCTGACATGGACAGAGGTGTCAGCAGTGGGCACTGTGGTCATGACAGAAAAGAAATCCAAAAAGAAAAGAACCTCTGGAGAATACAGCCACTAATAAGTACTGGAAGGATTAAGATTTTTTTTCAATTGAATTAATTTACAAATCTTGGCACCAGTTGACTTAAAAAAAAAAAAAGGTTTTCCACCAGAATACCCCTTTAAAGTACTGTGCACAACGTATATGTGGTTTATTGCTGGGGTATGCGTGCTGTTTAACAAAACATGGTGGCCGGGAGCGACACATGGAGCGACATCAGCCACCATAGAGCCACATGGAGCGACATCAGCCACCATAGAGCCACATAGAGCGACATCAGCCACCATAGAGCCACATGGAGCGACATCAGCCACCATAGAGCCACATGGAGCGACATCAGCCACCATAGAGCGACATCAGCCACCATACAGCCACATGGAGCGACATCAGCCACCATAGAGCCACATGGAGCGACATCAGCCACCATAGAGCCACATAGAGCGACATCAGCCACCATAGAGCCACATAGAGCGACATCAGCCACCATAGAGCCACATAGAGCGACATCAGCCACCATAGAGCCACATGGAGCGACATCAGCCACCATAGAGCGACATCAGCCACCATAGAGCCACATGGAACGACATCAGCCACCATAGAGCCACATGGAGCGACATCAGCCACCATAGAGCCACATGGAGCGACATCAGCCACCATAGAGCCACATAGAGTGACATCAGCCACCATAGAGCCACATGGCTGATGTCGCTCTATGTGGCTCTATGGTGGCTGATGTCGCTCCATGTGGCTCTATGGTGGCTGATGTCGCTCCATGTGGCTCTATGGTGGCTGATGTCGTTCCATGTGGCTCTATGGTGGCTGATGTCGCTCTATGTGGCTCTATGGTGGCTGATGTCGCTCCATGTGGCTCTATGGTGGCTGATGTCGCTCCATGTGGCTCTATGGTGGCTGATGTCGCTCCATGTGGCTCTATGGTGGCTGATGTCACTCTATGTGGCTCTATGGTGGCTGATGTCGCTCCATGTGGCTCTATGGTGGCTGATGTCGCTCCATGTGGCTCTATGGTGGCTGATGTCGTTCCATGTGGCTCTATGGTGGCTGATGTCGCTCTATGGTGGCTGATGTCGTTCCATGTGGCTCTATGGTGGCTGATGTCGTTCCATGTGGCTCTATGGTGGCTGATGTCGCTCTATAGTGGCTGATGTCGCTCCATGTGGCTCTATGGTGGCTGATGTCGCTCTATGTGGCTCTATGGTGGCTGATGTCGCTCTATGGTGGCTGATGTCGCTCTATGTGGCTCTATGGTGGCTGATGTCGCTCCATGTGGCTCTATGGTGGCTGATGTCGCTCCATGTGGCTCTATGGTGGCTGATGTCGCTCTATGTGGCTCTATGGTGGCTGATGTCGCTCTATGTGGCTCTATGGTGGCTGATGTCGCTCTATGTGGCTCTATGGTGGCTGATGTCGCTCCATGTGGCTCTATGGTGGCTGATGTCGCTCCATGTGGCTCTATGGTGGCTGATGTCGCTCTATGTGGCTCTATGGTGGCTGATGTCGCTCTATGGTGGCTGATGTCGCTCTATGTGGCTCTATGGTGGCTGATGTCGCTCTATGTGGCTCTATGGTGGCTGATGTCGCTCTATGTGGCTCTATGGTGGCTGATGTCGCTCTATGTGGCTCTATGGTGGCTGATGTCGCTCTATGTGGCTCTATGGTGGCTGATGTCGCTCCATGTGGCTCTATGGTGGCTGATGTCGCTCCATGTGGCTCTATGGTGGCTGATGTCGCTCCATGTGGCTCTATGGTGGCTGATGTCGTTCCATGTGGCTCTATGGTGGCTGATGTCGCTCTATGGTGGCTGATGTCGCTCTATGTGGCTCTATGGTGGCTGATGTCGCTCTATGTGGCTCTATGGTGGCTGATGTCGCTCTATGTGGCTCTATGGTGGCTGATGTCGCTCTATGTGGCTCTATGGTGGCTGATGTCGCTCCATGTGGCTCTATGGTGGCTGATGTCGCTCCATGTGGCTCTATGGTGGCTGATGTCACTCTATGTGGCTCTATGGTGGCTGATGTCGCTCCATGTGGCTCTATGGTGGCTGATGTCGCTCTCACATCTCTCCACCAGTGGTGTGACCTCACACAAGCCACGAATGCTGATGTCTCAACAAGTCACAGTTCACACCGGCAGTACACAGTCATCACTTTCCGCCTATTTTAAAATAAGCATATAGACCGGGGGTCTCAAACTGGTGGCCCTCCAGATGATTTAAAACGTCAACTCCCAGCATGCCTGGACATGCCCAGACAGCCATTTTCTGCAGCTAATGTCTGTCGGGAATGCTGGGAGTTGAAGTTTTGCAACATCTGGAGGGCCACCAGTTTGAGACATCTGATGTAGACCCAACAATGTAATGGTCATAGAATAAGTTCCTCATGCTATTGCCTGTTTACTACCAAATAGCCTCATGGTCAGACTTCCCGGCCACCATGTTTTGTTAAACAGCACGCATACCCCAGCAATAAACCACATATACGTTGTGCACAGTACTTTAAAGGGGTATTCTGGTGGAAAACCTTTTTTTTTTTTAAGTCAACTGGTGCCAGAAAGTTTAAAAGATTTGTAAATTAATTTAATTGAAAAAAAATCTTAATCCTTCCAGTACTTATTAGTGGCTGTATTCTCCAGAGGTTCTTTTCTTTTTGGATTTCTTTTCTGTCATGACCACAGTGCCCACTGCTGACACCTCTGTCCATGTCAGGAACTGTCCAGAGCAGGAGAAAATCCCCATAGCAAACATATGCTGCTCTGGACAGTTCCTAAAATGGACAGAGGTGTCAGGAGAGAGCACTGTGGTCATGAAAGAAATGAAATCCTAAAAGAAAAGAATTTTCTCTGTAATATATAGCCACTAATAAGTACTGGAAGGATTAAGATTTTTTAATAGAAGTAATTTACAAATCTGTTAAACTTTCTGGTACCAGTTGATTTAAAAAATAAATCTAGTTTTCCACTGGAGTACCACTTTAACCTCTTAAGCACCCCGCATCATATTGCGGCGGGCCCGGCATGATAGTGAAGCCGGGACCCGCATCTAACAGCGCGCGGCACTGATCGCAGTGCCGCGCGCTATTAACCCTTTAGCCGCGCGCTCAAAGCTGAGCCGCGCAGCTAAAAACGAAAGTAAAAGTGCCCGACTAGCTCAGGGAGCTGTTCGGGATCATTGCGGTATAATGTCGGCATCCCGAACAGCTGTAGCACAGGAGGAGGTCTTCTTACCTTCTCCTGTGCTGTCCAATGGCCGAATGAATGCTTCAAGCCTGAGATCCAGACTTGAGCATCCAATCGCCGAAAACACTGATTGATCCATTCCTATGGAGATGGATCAATCAGTGGTAAAGATCAGTTAATGCAATGTTATAGCCCCCTATAGGAGCTATAATATTGCATAAGAGAAGTGTTAAAAAAAAAAAAAATCATTAACCCTTTCAATTATCCCTTCCCCTAATAAAAGTTTGAATCACCCGGCATTTCCAAGAATAAAAAAAACACAGTGTAAATAAAAATAAACATATGTGGTATCATCGCGTGCAGAAATGTCCGAATTATAAAAATATACTGCTTTTTAAACCACACGTTCAATGGCGTATGCGCAAAAAAATTCCAAAGTCCAAAATAGCGCATTTTTGATCACTTTTTATACCACAAAAAAGTGAATACAAAGTGATCAATAAGTCTGATCAGAACAAAAATGATACACCTAAAAACTTCAGATCATGGCGCAAAAAATGAGCTCTCATAGCGCCCGGAACACAGAAAAATTAAAAAGTTATAGGGGTCAGAAGATGACCATTTTAAACGTATAAACGTATAAATGTATCATTTTAACCATATGGACCTACAGAATAAAGATAAGGTGTAATTTTTGCCAAAAAATGTACTGCGTAAAAACGGAAGCCCCCAAAACGTACAAAATAGTTTTTTTCATCAATTTTGTCGCACATTGATTTTTTTTCCCGTTTCACCGTAGATGTTTGGGTAAAATGACTAATGTCATTACAAAGAAGAATTGGTGACGCAAAAAATAAGCCATCATATAGAATTTTAGGTGAAAAGTTTAAAGAGTTATGATTTTTTAAAGTTAAGGAGGAAAAATTGAAAATGAAAAAACGGAAAAAGCCCGGGTCCTTAAGGGGTTAATGGAATGAGTAACCTCGTCTTTACAGAGAATTGCAGTGACCATACAGTGTGAGAAGAAATGGTAAAATATTGTCAGAAGGTTCCTCAGTAAGATTGTAAGAAAGCTCGGCTAACATCTTAAAGGGGTACTCCGGCCCTGAGACATCTTATACCCTATCCAAAGGATAGGGGATATGATGTCTCCCCATGGCGGTCCCGCCGCTGGGGACCCCCGCAATCTTGTATTCGCCACCCACCTGTTTGAGCTGCACACAGCGGTGCCAGCTCACAAACAGCCGGGTGGCGACCACGGGGCCAGAGTATCATGACCACCCCCCCCCCCCCCCCGCCTCCGTGTGATGTCACCCCCCCGCCCCCCGTATGCAAGTCTATGGAATGGGGGGTAGAGGAGTGTACATGGGTGACAGAGGGGGGATGGCCAAGGTGGACATGGATGACAGGAGGGACAGAGGGGTGATTAGGGTGGAGGGACAATGGTGACAGATGTAGACTGGGGGGTAGTCAGAGGGGTGGATGGGGGGGGGGGGGAAACATGTGTTGCAGAGGAATGGACAGAGGTGGCCAAGGTGGACATGGATGACAGGATGACAGGATGGTGGACACGGGAGATATGGGGGTGAACAGGGATAACGGGGGTGGACAAGGATGACAAGGGGGATAAAAGAGGGGTGACAAAGGGATAGAGGGGTGAATAGGGGGGTAGACATGTGTTACAGGGGGGTGGATAGGGAGGGGTGGACATGGGTGACAGGGATAGACAGGGGGTGGACATGAATGACAGGGGTGAGGGGGGGTGGACGGGGTTAAGAAGGGGTAACAGAGGGTAGGAAAGGGTACAGTACCTTTTTGCCATTTTTCTTCACTACACTGTCACAGTAATCAGGCGCAGCTTCCACCTTCCTCCCCTCTCCGGCAGGGCAGCGACTCAGGGCTCCGACAGGGCACTCACTCACTGGGACGCTGGGGGGGGGAGGGGGACGCTGGGGCACGGGTCATTACACCGGCACGGTAATCCGGCAGAGCACCGCCAGTGAACTCACTCACTGGGCCGCTGGGGGGGGAGGGGGATGCTGGGGCACGGGTCACTACACCGGCACGGTAATCCGGCAGAGCACCGCCAGTGCACTCACTCACTGGGTCGCTGGGGGGGGAGGGGGATGCTGGGGCAAGGGGCACTACACCGGCACGGTAATCCGGCAGAGCACCGCCAGTGCACTCACTCACTGAGCCGCAGGGTGAGAGGAATGCAGGGGGTTGCGATGTGTGCACGCACAGCAAAGCGCACACATACTTCCCTTCCCCCCTGCGGCGCCATAAATTTCAGACGCGCAGGCCAGGCTGGTGAATAAAAAAATAAAATATTTGCCGTCAAAATCCTGCGGCACCCCAGTTGGGAATCACTGCCTACTGCGGGAGGGGGGGTTAATCTGGGGGTACTACCTGTCTACTGGGGGAGGGGTCTAATTTGGGGGTACTACCTGTCTACTGGGGGGGGGGTAATTTGGGGGTACTACCTGTCTAATGGGGGGGTCTAATTTGGGGGTACTACCTGCCTAATGATACATTTTCATAATTTTTCATAATTAATATTTTTATGACCATATTTCATAATTTTAACCCCTTAAGGACCGAGGTGATTTTGGCCTTAAGGACCAGAGCATTTTTTGCAGATCTGACCACTGTCACTTTAACCCCTTAAGGACTCAGCATTTTTCCGTTTTTGCATTTTCATTTTTTCCTCATCACCTTCTAAAAATCATAACGCTTTCAATTTTGCACCTAAGAATCCATATGATGGCTTATTTTTTGCGCAACCAATTCTACTATGCAGTGACATTAGTTATGTTACCAAAAAATCCACGGCGAAACGGCGAAATCATTGTGCGACAAAATTGAAGAAAAAATTTCCTTTTGTAAATTTTGGGGGCTTCCGTTTCTACGCAGTGCATTTTTTGGTAAAAATAACACATCATTTTTATTCTGTAGGTCCATATGGTTAAAATGATACCCTACTTATATAGGTTGGATATTGTATTACTTCGGAAAAAAATCATAACTACATCATGCAGGAAAATTTATATGTTAAAAATTCTCATCTTCTAACCCCTATAACTTTTTTAGTTTTCTGCAAACAGGCCGGTATGAGGACTCATTTTTTGCGCCGTGTTCTGAAGTTTTTAACAGTCAAACCAAGAATCTTTTATTGAAAAGAATAATGATAGCAGTACAAAAGGCAAAAGATAAATAGTAAAATGCCTTTACAGGCATAAAATCACATAATAACAGATAAAACAGAGAACATGGAGGTTACATCATCTCGTTGGTTCGCACATAAACAAAGAACATTTGCATGGAAAACAGTACAAATACAGGGTAATGGCAGGATCGGTCGTCCCAAACAGTCGCCTCAAGCACATATAATACCTAGGAAAATTCCCCGCCCCCCAGTTCAATATAGAGAAAGGCAATTCTGCATAGGTGGGCAATAAGAGGAGGTCTGCCATTCTTCCCATAATTTATCAAAATATTCCACCCTGTTCTCACGAATGGCAGACAATTTTTCACAAAGCATAATAAAGTTAACTCTATCGATAACCTTCTGAAATGACAATAACGGGGATTTCCATTGGGCCGCTATATGAATCCTGGTAGCCATAAGAATGAATTGAGCCATTCGAAAGGTGCGGAATGGCATCCTACTGGGTCTGTTGCTTAAAAGACAAAAAGATGGGGAACTGGGCATGCGGTCACCAAATAAATCTACCAGGACCGCATGAACCCTTCTCCACAATTGCGCTACCGTAGGGCAGCTCCACCAAATATGATGCATAGAACCAGTAGTCTGACATCCCCTGAAGCAAAGAGGAGACACCGATGGGTATAGTGTGTGCAATCTAGAAGGGACCATATAGACTCTATGTAGGATTTTAATAGATGTCTCCATCAAGGAGACCTGCCAACTACCCTTACTAATAGCCGTGCAACAAGCATGCCATTGGGGCAAAGATAGGGTCACACGGAGGTCACGTTCCCAGGCTACCATGAAGCGCAGTTTAGTATCAGAAGGGGGAGCATTTAGATGAGCATAAATGCGAGAAAGCATGCCTGGCAACGTAGGACCATAAAGCAAGGCTGCTTCATAGAATGTAGTATGTACCTGAAAGCCTTTAGGTCCCAACGAGGAGTAATATGATAGGATTTGAAGGGCCCGGAAATATTCCCCAGGCGGGAGTGTATGTATAGAGCAGAGTTTTGTTATGGTGATCAATTGTTTACCCACCAGCAGGTCAGATAATTTAGTTAGTTTAGCAGAGCGCCACCAAGAATATAAAGCGGTGGAAATGCCAGGTTGAAAAGAGGGATTAGAAAGAAAGGGGAGGAGGGGAGGTATAGGAGACTGCAGACGGAATTTGAAGCGAACCAGACGCCAAAGAGACAAGGAAAACAGAGTGATTTGCGCCAAAGAGGAGAGAAGAGCTGAGACAGGACAAGAGGACCACATCAAGGCGGAAAAAGAGTAGGGAGAGATAAGGGATGCCTCCAACCCCACCCATCTAGGGGCATTTTGCGTGGCGTGTGTGAGGGCTAATTGGGCCAGGCGAGCAGCATAGTAATATTTCAGCAAGTTGGGGACCGATAGGCCACCCACCCTTTTATGATAATGCATAACAGTCTTATTAATGCGGGGTCGTCTCCTGTTCCAGATGTAATGGGAAATGGTGTGTTGAAGAGAGCATATGTCTTTTTTCACTACCGGGATGGGAAGGGAACGGAACAAATACAGGATTCGTGGAAGAATAACTATTTTGCATACATTTATGCGACCTATCCACGAGATATGGGGTACCGTCCACTTAGTGAGATCCGCTCTAATAGAGCGAAATAGTGGAGGATAGTTTGCCGCATATAAAGTTTTAAGGGATGAAGTAAGAGTAACACCTAGATAGGACAGGCCTTGGGAGGAATCATGAAACCCAAAATTTAATGAAATCAATTGACGTGTCAAAGGTGGGACATTGCAATACATAACCTCGGATTTGGCCACATTCACCTTCAACCCCGACAGCCCAGCAAACCTGTCCAAGAGAGTGAGTAAATTAGGTAAAGTAACTAAAGGATTCGTTAACGTCAGGAAAAGGTCATCTGCAAATAGACTAGTTTTATATTCCAGCGAACCCACCACAAGGCCCTTAATGTCAACATTGTCTCTAATAGCAACCGCCAAGGGCTCCATCACGAGCGCAAAAAGCGCCGGTGAGAGGGGGCATCCCTGGCGTGTTCCCCTCCCTATAGATATAGATGAGGGTGAAGTGGAGGGCAGCTTCAAGTAGGCCGTTGGGGCCGAGTAAATGCCACGCAACATGCTAACAAAGGGACCCGAAATGCCAAATTTCGACAGTACCTGAAACAGGTAGGGCCACAAGACCGTATCAAAGGCCTTTTCTATATCTAGCGCTAGGGCGACCATGGGAGTTTTAGTTACATCTGAATAGTTGATAAGGTTTAAGATCTTCCTAATATTATCTGGGGCTTGTCGGCCTGGGATAAATCCCACCTGATCTTGGTGGATAAGAGAGGGCAAATAGGAATTAAGTCTAGAAGCCAGAATAGAGGTAAGTAGTTTAGAATCGACATTAAGAAGAGAGATAGGACGATAGTTAGAGGGTAGAGTGTGGTCCTTAGAGGGTTTAGGCAAGACAGTGATCAAAGCATCAAGAAATTCAGAGGGAGGTTTGGCGCCAGAAAAAAGGGAGTTGAAAAAGGAAACAAGATGAGGTATTAGCAAAGAGGAAAAGGTTTTAAAGTAGGAGGCAGAAAATCCGTCCGGGCCGGGAGACTTGCCCAATTTAAGACGGTCATTGGCCCATTCTACCTCCTCCACCGTGATGGGTCCATTCAAGGCCTCCCGGTCCAAAGCAGATAAAGATGGGTGAGACAATTGAGAGAAAAAGGCATTGAAAGAAGCAGAATAATTAGGGGGAGAAGGAGGAGCCGAGTAGAGGTGAGAATAGAAGGAAGAAAAAGCCTCATAAATACGATCAGGGTGGGATGTGCGGAGGCCCGGTCTCAACTGAACACTATGTACCCGGTTAAATGAGGAAGTTTTCTTAAGCATAGCCGCGAGCAACCTGTCAGGTTTATTAGCCAACCTATAATAGGTTGCACCCGTCCACCTCAAAGCTTTCTCAACCTTAGTAGAAAGCAGGGCATCCAACTGCAACCTAGTATCCGCAATAGACTTATAAAGATAGGGGGTAGGATCCTGCTGATGGGCAAAAACCAATCTAGACAATCTGGCCTCCAAGGCCGCCTGGACTCTAGACCTATCACGCTTAATACTCGAGGCCGTAGAGATCAGGCGTCCGCGGATGTAAGCCTTATGGGCCAACCATGTCCAATGCGGAGACGATTGTGGGGAGCTATTTAAAGAGAAGTAGGAAGTAATATCACTCTCCAATTGGGTTTTAATTCTAGGCATAGTCAATAGAGACTCATTAAGTCTCCACCTAAATGGCAATATGAGAGTGGACATAAAATTAAAGACTGACAACACCAGATCATGGTCCGACCATGACACGGGTACATGACGAGCATAGACCAGCTGAGACACCGTCGCAGCGTTGACCAAGATCCAGTCTATCCTCGTGTAGTGGCGTTGGACCGTGGAATAATAGGTATAACCTCTACTGGCACCGTTATGTTCCCTCCATGTGTCCACAAGAGAGTGCATAGCAAACAGACTGGATAATAGGCGTTGTTGAGTCCCCGACCTACGAAACTGAACCGTATTAGAACGGTCCAACTTGCCATTATAAACAAAATTAAAATCACCAGCCCACAACAATGTCTCATAAGTCAGGGAGTCAAGAATGGAACACATATCTCTAAAGAATAAAATAGGGTTGTCGGTGGGGGCGTAAGTATTCACAAGACAGATAGATTTCCCATTCAGAGTACCTAAAATAATTAGATAACGACCTTCAGGATCACATTTCGCCTCCGTCACGTCAAGTGGAAGGGAGTTGTGCAAGAAAATAGCAACTCCTCTACACTTAGTGGTAAAGGACGCCCTGTACATTCTCACAAAAGATTTATGAAGAAAACTAGGGTAACAAGTCACAGTAAAATGCGATTCTTGTATACAGACTATGTCAGGTTTGAGGCGGACATATGTATGGAAAGCCATTTTCCGTTTGTTAGGGGAGTTAAAGCCCCTAACGTTATGTGATATTATCCTACACATATTGGGTAAAATTAAAAAAGCAAAATATCAAAGGAGAAGGCAAACCATCACCCACATATACTTTACAATAGGCGACGACCGATCCTGTTACACTGCCTCCATCACAAAGGAAAGGTGTAGCTGGTAAACCTCCTGAAACAAAAGAAAAAACAAGAACAAACCAAATAGAACAAATCAAAACAACACAATACTCAGGAAAGGCGGTCCAGGATATCATCTGAACCATCGTACTTCCTGTGCCCCAACCGGGACAGGTGAGGCGCAACAGTCCACATTGCGTCTAGCCAGCTAAATAGGTGACCCAAGTAAAGGCACCAGGTCAGCCCAGAGAGGAGCTAGAAAGGTAAGGACAAGGGAAGAGACGAAAAGCAGGATGAGGAAAAGAGAGAAGCAGGAGCAGTCTAAAGAGGAGAACAGGGAAACTTAGAGGGAAAAAGGTGGGGGAAAGAAAAGAAAAGAAACGTAGAGAATCAGAGTGTAGGTAAAAGGCAACAGAGACTAAGTCTCAAGTACACAAGTCCCGGGCAGCTTGGCGAAAAGTAGGTGCGGATCCAACAGGTGTTCTGAAGTTTTTATCGGTACCATGTTTGTATTGATCGGACTTTTTGATCGCTTTTTATTCATTTTTTCATGATATAAGAAGTGACCAAAAATACACTATTTTGGAATTTGGAATATTTTTTGCGTGTAAGCCATTGACCGAGCGATTTAATTAACAATATATTTTTATAGTTCGGACATTTTCGCACGCAGCGATACCACATATGTTTAGTTTAGTTTTTTTTTTTTTATGGGAAAAGGGGTCAAACTTTTATTAGGGAAGGAGTTAAAGGGGTACTCTGGTGAAAACCTTTTTTCTTTTAAATCAACTGGTGGCAGAAAGTTAAACATATTTGTAAATTACTTCTTTTAAAAAATTTTTAATCCTTCCTGTACTTCCTGATGACATCACGAGCACAGTTCTCTCTGCTGATGTTATTATAATAATAATAACACTTTATTTATTGTTGTCCTTAGTGGGATTTGAATCCAAGTTTCCAGCACTGCAAGGCAGCAGTGCTAACCACTGAGCCACCATGCTGCCCTTAGCATACATCTGCTATGCATGGTTGCTAAAACGGACACAGATGTCAGCAGAGAGCACTGTGTTCATGATGTCATCAGTGTTCCAAAAAAAAAGGAATTTCCTCTGTAGCATTCAGCAGCTAATAAGTACTGGAAGGATTAAGATTTTTTTAATAGAAGTAATTTACAAATCTGTTTAACTTTCTGCCACCAGTTGATTTAAAAGAAAAAAGGTTTTCTCCGGAGTACCCCTTTTAAATGACCTTTGTTAACTTCTTTTTTTCACTTTTTTTTACAGTGTTATAGCTCCCATAGGGACCTATAACACTGCACACACTGATCTCCTATGCAGATCCCTGCAAAGCCCTAGCTTTGCACGGATCAGTCAGATAGGGGCTCGATTGCTCAAGCCTGTAGCTCAGGCTTGGAGCAATCAATCGACGATCGGACGCCGCGGAGAGAGGTAAGGAGACCTCCGCCTGCGTCCCAGCTGATCGGAACATCGCAATTTTATCGCGATGTCCCGATCAGCCTGAGTGTGCTGCCGGGAAGCGTTTACTTTCGTTTTCAGACGCGGCTTCAATTTTGATCGCCGCGTCTGAAGGGTTAACAGCGCGTGGCACAACGATCGATGCTGCGCGCTGTTAGCCCAGGGTCCCGGCTATTATTAGCAGCCGGGACCGACACGGTGTGACCCCGTTTTTCACACCGGGCTACGCCCTGAGTCCTTAAGAGGTTAAGCATTAATAACTCTGGGATGCTTGTACTTATGAATTTGATTCAGAGATTGTTTTTTCGTGACAAAATCAACTTTATCCTAGTGGTAAATTTTTGTCGATTCTTGCATCATTTCTTTGTGAAAAATTCCAAAATTTTATGAAAAATTTGAAAAGTTTGCATTTTTCTAGCTTTGAAGCTCTCTGCTTGTAAGGAAAATAGGCATCTCAAATAAATTATATATTGATTCACATATACAATATGTCTACTTTATGTCTGCATCATACGGGAGATATCTTTATGTTATTATATTATATACAATATATTATGTTTTCATCATAAAGTTGACATGTTTTTACTTTTGGAAGACATGAGAGGGCTTCAGAGTTCAGCATCAATTTTCCAGTTTTTCACAAAATTTTCAAAATCTGAATTTTTCACAGACCATGTCAGTTTTGAAGTGGATATAAAGGGTCTTCATATTAGAAATACCCCACAAATGACCCCATTATAAAAACTGCACCCCTCAAAGTATTCAAAATGACATTCATAATGTTTGTTTACCCTTTAGGTGTTTCACAGGAATAGCAGCAAAGTGAAGGAGAAAATTCAAAATCTCAATTTTTTACACTAACCTGTTCTTGTAGACCCAGTGTTTGAATTTTAACAAGGGGTAAAAGGAGATAAATCCCCCCAAATGTGTAACCCAATTTCTCTCGAGTAAGGAAATACCACATATGTGTATGTCAAGTGTTCGGAGGGCGCAGTAGAGGGCTCAGAAGGGAAGGAGCGACAATGGGTTTTTGGAGAGTGAGTTTTTCTGAAATGATTTTTGGGGGGCATGTCACATTTAGGAAGCCCCTATGGTGCCAGAACAGCTGAAAAGCCCCCACATGGAATACTATTTTGGAAACTACACCCCTCAAGGTACATAATAAGGGCAGGGGTTTATGTAACAAGGGCAGGGGTTTACAGCAAGGAAACTTGCTGTAAACCCCTGCCCATGTGAATGTACATTCACATGGGGGGCGGGCAAAACTACAACTCCCAGCATGCCCTTTGGCTGTCCGATCATGCTGGGGGTTGTAGTTATGCAACAGCTGGAGGCACACTGGTTGCAAAACACAGAGTTTGTTACTTAACTCAGTGTTTCGCAACCCATGAGCCTCCAGCTGTTGCTAAACTACAACTCCCAGCATGCATGGTCTGTCAGTGCATGCTGGGAGTTATAGTTTTGTAACAGCTGGAGACAAACAGGTTGGGAAACACTGAGTTAGGAAACAGACAATGCTTCCCAACTAGTGTGCCTCCAGTTGTTGCAAAACTACAACTCCAAGCATGCCCAGACAGTCTAGGCATGCTGAAAGTTGTAGTTCTTTAACATCTGGAAGAGCACAGATTGGAGACCAGTGCACAGTGGTCTCCAAACTGTGGCCCTCCAGATGTTGCAAAACTACAACTCCCAGCATGCCCAGACAGCCAAAGGCTGGGCATGCTGTGAGTTGTAGTTTTAAAACTCCTAGAAGCAACAGTGAAGATCACATTACAGCGATCTTCACTGCTGCATCTGATGCCACAGCTGCCTCCTCCACTTGTGCCTGCCGCCGGCCCCAGGTATGTGCCGTGGGCCACCCCATCACCCCCCCCCCCCCACAGCACTCATCATCCCCCGCTCTGCCCGACTTCTAGGAACGGGCAGACTGAGGGAAATGAACTTTAAACCCCCCCCCAGTCAGCTGAGACACCCCCCCAGTCAGCTGACACACTGTGATTGGTCCACAGGGACCAATCACAGGGATTGCTGACTAGGACCATCCACAGATGGTCCTGGGGGAGGCTTGCAGAAGTTGTCTCCTGCTGGTAACAGCGGGACTTCTGCCAGCTAACCCATGCGATGCCGCGCATCGCCGGGTTAACTGAATGCCTTTTATAAACGGCGGAATGCGCGAAGGACCTGCCCAATCGGCCGTTTATATAAGGCATTCTGTGGGAAGGGGTTAGTTGAGTTATTACCGTACGACAAAGTGCTCCACCAATCAGAGGCTGAGCAGTGCTATTGGCTGTCTGGGCATGCTGGGAGTTGTAGTTATGTGAAATCATATTCAACTGCGGCTCTTCATACATTTGGGGCACCTTACTCCGAGATATTTTTGTTTCTCACTGACATATAAAACACTGATTTATAATAAATTCCCTACTTTGTCTATTATAACAATAATTACAACTATTGGAATATTTGTCTAATAAAAATGTTTATTCATCTTTTCCAGTGTTCATACATACAGGTTGGTGGTGAATACCCATAGTATACTGGCGATGATGGTAATGACACCTTTAATCTCGGGGATATTGACAATTAGGATGGCAACGGTGACCCGTCCCAGGAACTGTCTGACCGAGTTAATATAGTCCATCGGTCCGGTGATGCTGGTCACTATCCCCCTTGGCATAACCCACGTCAGAAGCTGGAGTGTGATGGCGATCCAGGTGAGCCTGTCACTGAAGAAGCCGATCCAGCTGATGGCGGTGGGGTTACAGATCACGTAAAGAAGCTCTATAGTGCTGTTGGTGGTAATCCAGGTCACAAACTCATTGACTGGGTTCATCCAGGCAAGCAGGGAGCTGCTGGTGATGGTGGGGATCCAGAAGATCAAGTCAGTGGTGGTGTCTATCCAGGACAGCAGGTCACTGATGATAGTAGCAAACGAGATCAGGTCGTCAACAGCATCTATGAACCGGTCCAGCAGGTTGTTATCGATGGGAATATAGCATAGCAGGCAGATGATCATGTCACCATAAGTGCTGATCCAGCCAAGATAGTTTTTGATGATGGCCGCCCCGCTCTGCAGGTTGTTGGTAATGGAATCCCAGTTGATCGCGTCGTTGCTGGCAGTGGTGTCATTACTCCCCAGGACAGGGGTGATCTTTCTGATCCTGGTCCTGGTCCAGATGGGACACTTCATGTCGCTGCTGGCAGAGGTTTGATTACTCACCAGGACAGGGGTGATCTTTCTGATCCTGGTCCTCGTCCAGATGGGACACTTCATGTCGCTGCTGGTAGTATTCAAGCTGGGCAGATCTCTGATGGTATCGTTCTGCCCTTGCAGGTGGCTGGA
>NW_026608414.1:0-70585 GCF_029499605.1 Hyla sarda
AGAGCAAGCGAACTAGCCAGATATGAGAGCAAGCGAGCGAGCCAGATTTGAGAGCGAGTGAGCCAGATATGCGAGCGAGCCAGATAAGAGAGCAAGCCAGACAAGAGAGCAATCGCGCGAGCCAGATATGCTAGCGAGCAAGCCAGATAAGAGAGCGAGACAGACAAGAGAGCAAGCGAGCGAGCCAGATATGAGAGCAAGCGAGCCAGCCAGATATGAGAGCGCAAGCGAGCCAGCCAGATATGAGAGCGAGCGAGCCAGATAAGAGAGCGAGCAAGACAAGAGAGCAAGCGAACTAGCCAGATATGAGAGCAAGCGAGCGAGCCAGATTTGAGAGCGAGTGAGCCAGATATGCGAGCGAGCCAGATAAGAGAGCGAGCCAGACAAGAGAGCAAGCGAGCGAGCCAGATATGAGAGCAAGCGAGCAACCCGGATATTAGAGCAAGCGAGCAAGCCAGATATGAGAGCAAGCGAGCGAGCCAGATTTAAGAGCGAGCGAGCCAGATATATGAGCGAGCCATAAAAGAGAGCGAGACAGACAAGAGAGAAAGCGAGCGAGCCAGATATGAGAGCAAGCTAGCAAGCCAGATATGAGAGCGAGCCAGATAAGAGAGCGAGCCAGACAAGAGAGCAAGCGGAGCGAGCCAGATATGAGAGCAAGCGAGCAGCTAGATGTGAGAGCGAGCGAGCCAGATATGCGAGCGAGCCAGATAAGAGAGCGAGCCAGACAAGAGAGCAAGCGAGCGAAGGCCAGATATGAGAGCAAGCGAGCGAGCCAGATATGAGAGCAAGCAAGCCAGCCAAATGTGAGAGCGAGCAAGCCAGATATGCGAGCGAGCCAGATAAGAGAGCGAGCCAGACGAGAGAGCAAGCGAGCGAGCCAGATATGAGAGCAAGCGAGCAAGCCAGATATGAGAGCAAGCCAGATAAGAGAGCGAACCAGACAAGAGAGCAAGCGAGAAAGCAGGATGAGAGCGAGCAAGCCAGACATGAGAGCAAGCGAGCGAGCCAGACATGAGAGCGAGCGAGCCAGATAAGAGAGCAAGCCAGACAAGAGAACAAGCGAGCGAGCCAGATATGCTAGCGAGCAAGCCAGATAAGAGAGCGAGCCAGACAAGAGAGCAAGCGAGCGAGCCAGATGTGAGAGCGAGACAGATAAGAGAGCAAGCCAGACAAGAGAGCAAGCGAGCGAGCCAGATATGCTAGCGAGCAAGCCAGATAAGAGAGCGAGCCAGACAAGAGAGCAAGCGAGCGAGCCAGATATGAGAGCAAGCGAGCGAGCCAGATATGAGCACAAGCAAGCCAGCCAGATGTGAGAGCGAGCGAGCCAGATATGCGAGCAAGCCCGATAAGAGAGCGAGCCAGACAAGAGAGCAAACGAGAAAGCCAGATATGAGAGCGAGCGAGCCAGACATGAGAGCAAGCGAGCGAGCCAGATATGAGAGCGAGCAAGCCAGATAAGAGAGCAAGCCAGACAAGAGAGGAAGCGTGCCAGCCAGATATTCTAGCGAGCAAGCCAGATAAGAGAGCGAGCCAGACATGAGAGCAAGCGAGCGAGCCAGATATGAGAGCAAGCGAGCCAGCCATATATGAGAGCGAGCAAGCCAGATAAGAGAGCGAGCAAGACAAGAGAGCAAGCGAGCGAGCCAGATATGAGAGCAAGCGAGCAAGCCAGATATGAGAGCAAGCGCGCGAGCCAGATTTGAGAGCGAGCCAGATAAGAGAGCGAGCCAGACAAGAGAGCAAGCGAGCGAGCCAGATATGAGAGCAAGCGAGCCAGCTAGATGTGAGAGCGAGCGAGCCAGATAAGAGAACGAGCAAGACAAGAGAGCAAGCGAACTAGCCAGATATGAGAGCAAGCGAGCGAGCCAGATTTGAGAGCGAGTGAGCCAGATATGCGAGCGAGCGGCAGATAAGAGAGCAAGCCAGACAAGAGAGCAAGCGCGCGAGCCAGATATGCTAGCGAGCAAGCCAGATAAGAGAGCGAGACAGACAAGAGAGCAAGCGAGCGAGCCAGATATGAGAGCAAGCGAGCCAGCCAGATATGAGAGCGAGCGAGCCAGATAAGAGAGCGAGCAAGACAAGAGAGCAAGCGAACTAGCCAGATATGAGAGCAAGCGAGCGAGCCAGATTTGAGAGCGAGTGAGCCAGATATGCGAGCGAGCCAGATAAGAGAGCGAGCCAGACAAGAGAGCAAGCGAGCGAGCCAGATATGAGAGCAAGCGAGCGACCCGGATATTAGAGCAAGCGAGCAAGCCAGATATGAGAGCAAGCGAGCGAGCCAGATTTAAGAGCGAGCGAGCCAGATATGTGAGCGAGCCATAAAAGAGAGCGAGACAGACAAGAGAGAAAGCGAGCGAGCCAGATATGAGAGCAAGCTAGCAAGCCAGATATGAGAGCGAGCCAGATAAGAGAGCGAGCCAGACAAGAGAGCAAGCGAGCGAGCCAGATATGAGAGCAAGCGAGCCAGCTAGATGTGAGAGCGAGCGAGCCAGATATGCGAGCGAGCCAGATAAAGAGAGCGAGCCAGACAAGAGAGCAAAGCGAGCGAGCCAGATATGAGAGCAAGCGAGCGAGCCAGATATGAGAGCAAGCAAGCCAGCCAAATGTGAGAGCGAGCAAGCCAGATATGCGAGCGAGCCAGATAAGAGAGCGAGCCAGACGAGAGAGCAAGCGAGCGAGCCAGATATGAGAGCAAGCGAGCAAGCCAGATATGAAAGCAAGCCAGATAAGAGAGCGAACCAGACAAGAGAGCAAGCGAGAAAGCAGGATGAGAGCGAGCAAGCCAGACATGAGAGCAAGCGAGCGAGCCAGACATGAGAGCGAGCGAGCCAGATAAGAGAGCAAGCCAGACAAGAGAGCAAGCGAGCGAGCCAGATATGCTAGCGAGCAAGCCAGATAAGAGAGCGAGCCAGACAAGAGAGCAAGCGAGCGAGTCAGATATGAGAGCAAGCGTGCGAGCCAGATGTGAGAGCGAGACAGATAAGAGAGCAAGCCAGACAAGAGAGCAAGCGAGCGAGCCAGATATGCTAGCGAGCAAGCCAGATAAGAGCGAGCCAGACAA
Organism: Hyla sarda; assembly: GCF_029499605.1. Classification (NCBI taxonomy): domain Eukaryota; kingdom Metazoa; phylum Chordata; class Amphibia; order Anura; family Hylidae; genus Hyla; species Hyla sarda. The sequence goes on from NW_026608414.1 coordinate 3,065, forward strand.
GAGAGCAAGCGAGCGAGCCAGATATGAGAGCAAGCGAGCGAGCCAGATGTGAGAGTGAGTGAGCAAGATATGCGAGCGAGCCAGATAAGACAGCGAGCCAGACAAAGAGAGCAGCAAGCGAGCCAGATATAAGAGCAAGCGAGCAAGCCAGATGTGAGAGAGAGCGAGGCAGATAAGAGAGTGAGACAGACAATTAAGCAAGCGAGCCAGCCAGATATGAGAGCAAAGCGAGCGATCCAGATATGAGAGCGAGCCAGACATGAGAGCGAGCGAGCCAGATATGAGAGCGAGCGAGCCAGATATGAGAGCAAGCGAGCCAGCCAGATATGAGAGCGACGCGAGCCAGATAAGAGAGCGAGCAAGACAAGAGAGCAAGCGAGCTAGCCAGATATGAGAGCAAGCGAGCGAGCCAGATATGAGAGCAAGCGATCGAGCCAGATATGAGAGCAAGCGAGCAAGCCAGATATGAGAGCGAGACAGATAAGAGAGCGAACCAGACAAGAGAGCAAGGCGACGCGAGCCAGATATGAGAGCGAGCGAGCCAGATATGAGAGCAAGCGAGCCCGGACAGATGTGAGAGCGAGCGAGCCAGATATGAGAGCGAGCCAGACAAGAGAGCAAGCGAGCGAGCCAGATATGAGAGCAAGCCAGATAAGAGAGCGAGCCAGATAAGAGAGCGAACCAGACAAGAGAGCAAACGAGAAAGCCAGATATGAGAGCGAGCGAGCCAGACATGAGAGCAAGCGAGCGAGCCAGAGATGAGAGCGAGCGAGCCAGACATGAGAGCAAGTGAGCGAGCCAGATATGAGAGCGAGCTAGCCAGATTAGAGAGCGAGCCAGACAAGAGAGCAAGCGAGCGAGCCAGATGTGAGAGCGAGACAGATAAGAGAGCAAGTCAGACAAGAGAGCAAACGACGTGAGCAAGATATGCGAGCAAGCCAGATAAGAGAGCGAGCCAGACAAGAGAGCAAGCGAGCAAGCCAGATAAGAGCGAGCCAGACAAGAAAGCAAGCGAGCGAACCAGATATGAGAGCAAGCGAGCCAGCCAGATATGAGAGCGAGCGAGACAGATAAGAGAGCGAGCAAGACAAGAGAGCAAGCGAACTAGCCAGATATTTGAGCAAGCGAGCGAGACAGATTTGAGAGCAAGCTAGCCAGATATGCGAGCGAGCCAGATAAGAGAGCGAGCCAGACAAGAGAGCAAGCGAGCGAGCCAGATATGAGATCAAGCGAGCGAGCCGGATATGAGAGCAAGCGAGCAAGCCAGATATGAGAGCAAGCGAGCGAGCCAGATTTGAGAGCGAGTGAGCCAGATATGTGAGCGAGCCATAAAAGAGAGCGAGACAGACAAGAGAGCAAGCGAGCAAGCCAGATATGAGAGCAAGCCGAGCGAGCCAGATATGAGAGCAAGCAAGCCAGCCAGATTTGAGAGCGAGCGAGCCAGTTATGCGACTGAGCCAGATAAGAGAGCGAGCCAGATAAGAGAGCGAGCCAGACAAGAGAGCAAGCGAGCGAGCCAGATATGAGAGCAAGCGAGCGAGCCAGATTTGAGAGCGAGCGAGAAAGATATGCGAGCGAGCCAGATAAAGAGAGCGAGCCAGACAAGAGAGCAAGCGAAGCGAGCCAGATATGAGAGCAAGCGAGCGAGCCAGATATGAGAGCAAGCAAGCCAGCCAGATTTGAGAGCGAGCGAGCCAGTTATGCGACGTGAGCCAGATAATGAGAGCGAGCCAGATAAGAGAGCGAGCCAGACAAGAGAGCAAGCGAGCGAGCCAGATATGAGAGCAAGCGAGCGAGCCAGATTTGAGAGCGAGCGAGAAAGATATGCGAGCGAGCCAGATAAGAGAGCGAGCCAGACAAGAGAGCAAGCGAGCGAGCCAGATATGAGAGCAATCGAGCGAGCCGGATATGAGAGCAAGCGAGCAAGCCAGATATGAGAGCAAGCGAGCGAGCCAGATTTGAGACGCGAGCGAGCCAGATTTGAGAGCGAGCAAGCCAGATATGTGAGCGAGCCATAAAAGAGAGCGAGACAGACAAGAGAGAAAGCGAGCGAGCCAGATATGAGAGCAAGCGAGCGAGCCAGATATGAGAGCAAGCGAGCCAGCTCGATGTGAGAGCGAGCGAGCCAGATATGCGAGCGAGCCAGATAAGAGAGCGAGCCCAGACAGGAGAGCAAGCGAGCGAGCCAGATATGAGAGCAAGCGAGCGAGCCAGATATGAGAGCAAGCGAGCAAGCCAGATATGAGAGCGAGCCAGACAAGAGAGCAAAGAGCGACGTGAGCCAGATATGAGAGCAAGCGAGCAGCCAGATATGAGAGCGAGCGAGCCAGATAAGAGAGCGAGCAAGACAAGAGAGCAAGCGAGCGAGCCAGATGTCGAGAGCGAGCAGCGAGCGAGCCAGATATGCGAGCGAGCCAGACAAGAAAGCAAAGCGAACGAGCCAGATATGAGAGCAAGCGAGCAAGCCAGATATGAGAGCGAGCCAGATAAAGAGAGCGTACCAGACAAGAGAGCAAGCGAGAAAGCCAGATATGAGAGCGAGCCAGACATGAGAGCAAGCGAGCGAGCCAGATATGAGAGCGAGCGAGCCAGATAAAGAGAGCGAGCCAGACAAGAGAGCAAGCGAGCAAGCCCAGATATGAGAACAAGCGAGCCAGCCAGATATGAGAGCGAGCGAGCCAGATAAGAGAGCAAGCAAGACAAGAGAGCAAGCGAACTAGCCAGATATGAGAGCAAGCGAGCAAGCCAGATTTGAGAGCGAGCGAGAAAGATATGCGAGCGAGCCAGATAAAGAGAGCGAGCCAGACAAGAGAGCAAGCGAGAGAGCCAGATATGAGAGCAAGCGAGCGAGCCGAATATGAGAGCAAGCGAGCAAGCCAGATATGAGAGCAAGCGAGCGAGCCAGATTTGAGAGCGAGCGAGCCAGATTTTGAGAGCGAGCAAGCCAGATATGTGCGCGAGCCATAAAAGAGAGCCAGACAGACAAGAGAGAAAGCGAGCAAGCCAGATATGAGAGCAAGCGAGCGAGCCAGATATGAGAGCAAGCGAGCCAGCTCGATGTGAGAGCGGAGCGAGCCAGATATGCGAGCGAGCCACATAAGAGAGCGAGCCAGACAAGAGAGCAAGCGAGCGAGCCAGATATGAGAGCAAGCGAGTGAGCCAGATATGAGAGCAAGCAAGCCAGCCAGATGTGAGAGCGAGCGAGCCAGATATGCGAGTGCGCCAGATAAGAGAGCGAGCCAGACAAGAGAGCAAGCGAGCGAGCAGATATGAGAGCAGCGAGCAAGCCAGATATGAGAGCGAAGCCAGACAAGAGAGCAGCGAGCGAGCAGATATGAGAGCAAGCGAGCAAGCCAGATGTGAGAGAGAGCGAGGCAGATAAGAGAGCGAGCCAGACAATTAAGCAAGCGAGCGAGCCAGATATGAGAGCAAGCGAACGATCCAGATATGAGAGCGAGCCAGACATGAGGAGCGAGCGAGCCAGATATGAGAGCAAGCGAGCGAGCCAGATATGAGAGCAAGCGAGCGAGCCAGATATGAAAGCAAGCGAAGCGAACCAGAAATGAGAGCAAGCGAGCCAGCCAGAAATGAGAGCAAGTGAGCCAGCCAGATTGTAGAGAGCGAGAGATCCAGATATGCGAGCGAGCCAGATAAGAGAGCGAGCCAGACAAGAGAGCAAGCGAGAAAGCCAGATATGAGAGCAAGCGAGCCAGACATGAGAGCAAGCGAGCGAGCCAGATATGAGACCGAGCGAGCCAAGATAAGAGAGCAAGCCAGACAAGAGAGCAAGCGTGCGAGCCAGATATGCTAGCGAGCAAGCCAGATAAGAGAGCGAGCCAGACAAGAGAGCAAGCGAGCGAGCCAGATATGAGAGTAAGCGAGCCAGCCAGATATGAGAGCGAGCGAGCCAGATAAGAGAGCGAGCAAGACAAGAGAGCAAGCGAACTAGCCAGATATGAGAGCAAGCGAGCGAGCCAGAATTTGAGAGCGAGCGAGAAAGATATGCGAGCAAGCCAGATATGAGAGCAAGCGAGCGAGCCAGATATGAGAGGCAAGCGAGCAAGCCAGATATGAGAGCGAGCGAGCCAGATATGCGAGTGAGCCAGATAAGAGAGCGAGCCAGACAAGAGAGCATGTGAGCGAGCCAGATATGAGAGCGAGCCAGATAAGAGAGCAAACCAGACAAGAGAGCAAGCGAGAAAGCCAGATATGAGAGCGAAGCGAGCCAGATATGAGCGCAAGCGAGCCAGATAAGAGAGCAAGCCAGACAACGAGAGCAAGCGAGCGAGCCAGATATGCTAGCGAGCAAGCCAGATAAGAGAGCGAGCCAGACAAGAGAGCAAGCGAGCGAGCCAGATATGAGAGCAAGCGAGCGAGCCAGATGTGAGAGCGAGACAGATAAGAGAGCAAGTCAGACAAGAGAGCAAGCGAGCGAGCCAGATATGCTAGCGAGCAAGCCAGATAAGAGAGCGAGCCAGACAAGAGAGCAAGCGAGCGAGCCAGATATGAGAGCAAGCGAGCAAGCCAGATGTGAGAGCGAGATAGATAAGAGAGCAAGTCAGACAAGAGAGCAAGCGAGCGAGCCAGATATGCTAGCGAGCAAGCCAGATAAGAGAGCGAAGCAGCCAGACAAGAGAGCAAACGAGCGAGTCAGATATGAGAGCAAGCGAGCAAGCAGATATGAGAGCGAGCCAGATAAGAGAGCGAACCAGAAAAGAGAGCAAGCGAGAAAGTCAGATATGAGAGCGAGCGAGCCAGACAAGAGAGCAAGTGAGCGAGCCAGATATGAGAGCGAGCGAGCCAGATAAGAGAGCAAGCCAGACAAGAGAGCAAGGCGAGCGAGCCAGATATGCTAGCGAGCAAGCCAGATAAGAGAGCGAGCCAGACAAGAGAGCAAGCGAGCAAGCCAGATATGAGAGCAAGCGAGCCAGCCAGATATGAGAGCGAGTGAGCCAGATAAGAGAGCGAGCAAGACAAGAGAGCAAGTGAACTAGCCAGATATGAGAGCAAGCGAGCGAGCCAGATATGAGAGCGAGCGAGCCAGATAAGAGAGCAAGCCAGACAAGAGAGCAAGCGAGCGAGCCAGATATGCTAGCGAGCAAGCCAGAAAAGAGAGCGAGCCAGACAAGAGAGCAAGCGAGCAAGCCAGATATGAGAGCAAGCGAGCAAGCCAGATATGAGAGCAAGCGAGCCAGCCAGATATGAGAGCGAGCGAGCCAGATAAGAGAGCGAGCAAGACAAGAGAGCAAGCGAGCTAGCCAGATATGAGAGCAAGCGAGCGAGCCAGATATGAGAGCAAGCGAGCCAGCTCGATGTGAGAGCGAGCGAGCCAGATATGCGAGCGAGCCACATAAGAGAGCGAGCCAGACAAGAGAGCAAGCGAGCGAGCCAGATATGAGACCAAGCGAGCGAGCCAGATATGAGAGCAAGCAAGCCAGCCAGATGTGAGAGCGAGCGAGCCAGATATGCGAGCGCGCCAAATAAGAGAGCGAGCCAGACAAGAGAGCAAGCGAGCGAGCCAGATATGAGAGCAAGCGAGCAAGCCAGATATGAGAGCGAGCCAGACAAGAGAGCAGCGAGCGAGCCAGATATGAGAGCAAGCGAGCAAGCCAGATGTGAGAGAGAGCGAGGCAGATAAGAGAGCGAGCCAGACAATTAAGCAAGCGAGCGAGCCAGATATGAGAGCAAGCGAGCGATCCAGATATGAGAGCGAGCCAGACATGAGAGCGAGCGAGCCAGATATGAGAGCAAGCGAGCGAGCCAGATATGAGAGCAAGCGAGCGAGCCAGATATGAGAGCAAGCGAGCGAACCAGAAATGAGAGCAAGCGAGCCAGCCAGAAATGAGAGCAAGTGAGCCAGCCAGATGTGAGAGCGAGAGATCCAGATATGCGAGCGAGCCAGATAAGAGAGCGAGCCAGACAAGAGAGCAAGCGAGAAAGCCAGATATGAGAGCAAGCGAGCCAGACATGAGAGCAAGCGAGCAAGCCAGATATGAGACCGAGCGAGCCAGATAAGAGAGCAAGCCAGACAAGAGAGCAAGCGTGCGAGCGAGATATGCTAGCGAGCAAGCCAGATAAGAGAGCGAGCCAGACAAGAGAGCAAGCGAGCGAGCCAGATATGAGAGTAAGCGAGCCAGCCAGATATGAGAGTGAGCGAGCCAGATAAGAGAGCAAGCAAGACAAGAGAGCAAGCGAACTAGCCAGATATGAGAGCAAGCGAGTGAGCCAGATTTGAGAGCGAGCGAGAAAGACATGCGAGCGAGCCAGATAAGAGAGCGAGCCAGACAAGAGAGAAAGCGAGCGAGCCAGATATGAGAGCAATCGAGCGAGCCGGATATGAGAGCAAGCGAGCAAGCCAGATATGAGAGCAAGCGAGCGAGCCAGATTTGAGAGCGAGCGAGCCAGATTTTGAGAGCGAGCAAGCCAGATATGTGAGCGAGCCATAAAAGAGAGCTAGACAGACAAGAGAGAAAGCCGAGCGAGCCAGATATGAGAGCAAGCGAGCCAGCTCGATGTGAGAGCGAGCGAGCCAGATATGCGAGCGAGCCAGATAAGAGAGCGAGCCAGACAAGAGAGCAAGCCAGCGAGCCAGATATGAGAGCACGCGAGCGAGCCAGATATGAGAGCAAGTAAGCCAGCCAGATGTGAGAGCCGAGCGAGCCAGATATGCGAGCGAGCCAAATAAGAGAGCGATCCAGACAAGAGAGCAAGCGAGCAAGCCAGATATGAGAGCAAGCGAGCAAGCCAGATATGAGAGCGAGCCAGACAAGAGAGCAGCGAGCGAGCCAGATATGAGAGCAAGCGAGCAAGCCAGATGTGAGAGAGAGCAAGCCAGATAAGGAGAGCGAACCAGACAAGAGAGCAAGCGAGAAAGCAGGATGAGAGCGAGCAAGCCAGACATGAGAGCAAGCGAGCGAGCCAGACATGAGAGCGAGCGAGCCAGATAAGAGAGCAAGCCAGACAAGAGAGCAAGCGAGCGAGCCAGATATGCTAGCGAGCAAGCCAGATAAGAGAGCGAGCCAGACAAGAGAGCAAGCGAGCGAGCCAGATATGAGAGCAAGCGAGCGAGCCAGATATGCAGAGCGAGCCAGATAAGAGAGCGAGCCAGACGAGAGAGCAAGCGAGCGAGCCAGATATGAGAGCAAGCCAGATATGAGAGCAAGCCAGATAAGAGAGCGAACCCAGACAAGAGAGCAAGCGAGAAAGCAGGATGAGAGCGAGCAAGCCAGACATGAGAGCAAGCGAGAGCGAGCCAGACATGAGACGCGAGCGAGCCAGATAAGAGAGCAAGCCAGACAAGAGAACAAGCGACGCGAGCCAGATATGCTAGCGACGCAAGGCCAGATAATGAGAGCAGAGCCAGACAAGAGAGCAAGCGAGCGAGCCAGATGTGAGAGGCGAGACAGATAAGAGAGCAAGCCAGACAAGAGAGCAAGCCGAGCAGAGCCAGATATGCTAGCGAGCAAGCCAGATAAGAGAGCGAGCCAGACAAGAGAGCAAGCGAGCGAGCCAGATATGAGAGCAAGCGAGCGAGCCAGATATGAGCACAAGCAAGCCAGCCAGATGTAGAGAGCGAGCGAGCCAGATATGCGAGCAAGCCCGATAAGAGAGCGAGCCAGACAAGAGAGCAAGCGAGAAAGCCAGATCATGAGAGCGAGCGAGCCAGACATGAGAGCAAGCGAGCGAGCCAGATATGAGAGCGAGCGAAGCCAGATAAGAGAGCAAGCCAGACAAGAGAGGAAGCGTGCGAGCCAGATATTCTAGCGAGCAAGCCAGATAAGAGAAGCGAGCCAGACATGAGAGCAAAGCGAGCGAGCCAGATATGAGAGCAAGCGAGCCAGCCATATATGAGAGCGAGCAAGCCAGATAAGAGAGCGAGCAAGACAAGAGAGCAAGGCGAGCGAGCCAGATATGAGAGCAAGCGAGCAAGCCAGATATGAGAGCAAGCGAGCGAGCCAGATTTGAGAGCGAGCGAGCCAGATATGTGAGCGAGCCATAAAAGAGAGCGAGACAGACAAGAGAGAAAGCGAGCGAGCCAGATATGAGAGCAAGCTAGCAAGCCAGATATGAGAGCGAGCCAGATAAGAGAGCGAGCCAGACAAGAGAGCAAGCGAGCGAGCCAGATATGAGAGCAAGCGAGCCAGCTAGATGTGAGAGCGAGCGAGCCAGATATGCGAGCGAGCCAGATAAGAGAGCGAGCCAGACAAGAGAGCAAGCGAGCGAGCCAGATATGAGAGCAAGCGAGCGAGCCAGATATGAGAGCAAGCAAGCCAGCCAAATGTTGAGAGCGAGCAAGCCAGATATGCGAGCGAGCCAGATAAGAGAGCGAGCCAGACGAGAGAGCAAGCGAGCGAGCCAGATATGAGAGCAAGCGAGAAAGCCAGATATGAGAGCAAGCCAGATAAGAGAGCGAACCAGACAAGAGAGCAAGCGAGAAAGCAGGATGAGAGCGAGCAAGCCAGACATTGAGAGCAAGCGAGCGAGCCAGACATGAGAGCGAGCGAGCCAGATAAGAGAGCAAGCCAGACAAGAGAGCAAGCGAGCGAGCCAGATATGCTAGCGAGCAAGCCAGATAAGAGAGCGAGCCAGACAAGAGAGCAAGCGAGCGAGTCAGATATGAGAGCAAGCGAGCGAGCCAGATGTGAGAGCGAGACAGATAAGAGAGCAAGCCAGACAAGAGAGCAAGCGAGCGAGCCAGATATGCTAGCGAGCAAGCCAGATAAGAGCGAGCCCGACAAGAGAGCAAGCGAGCGAGCCAGATATGAGAGCAAGCGAGCGAGCCAGATGTGAGAGTGAGCGAGCAAGATATGCGAGCGAGCCAGATAAGACAGCGAGCCAGACAAGAGAGCAGCAAGCGAGCCAGATATAAGAGCAAGCGAGCAAGCCAGATGTGAGAGAGAGCGAGGCAGATAAGAGAGCGAGACAGACAATTAAGCAAGCGAGCCAGCCAGATATGAGAGCAAGCGAGCGATCCAGATATGAGAGCGAGCCAGACATGAGAGCGAGCGAGCCAGACATGAGAGCAAGCGAGCGAGCCAGATATGAGAGCAAGCGAGCCAGCCAGATATGAGAGCGAGCGAGCCAGATAAGAGAGCGAGCAAGACAAGAGAGCAAGCGTGCTAGCCAGATATGAGAGCAAGCGAGCGAGCCAGATATGAGAGCAAGCGATCGAGCCAGATATGAGAGCAAGCGAGCAAGCCAGATATGAGAGCGAGACAGATAAGAGAGCGAACCAGACAAGAGAGCAAGCGAGCGAGCCAGATATGAGAGCGAGCGAGCCAGATATGAGAGCAAGCGAGCCGGACAGATGTGAGAGCGAGCGAGCCAGATATGAGAGCGAGCCAGACAAGAGAGCAAGCGAGCGAGCCAGATATGAGAGCAAGCCAGATAAGAGAGCGAGCCAGATAAGAGAGCGAACCAGACAAGAGAGCAAACGAGAAAGCCAGATATGAGAGCGAGCGAGCCAGACATGAGAGCAAGCGAGCGAGCCAGAGATGAGAGCGAGCGAGCCAGACATGAGAGCAAGTGAGCGAGCCAGATATGAGAGCGAGCGAGCCAGATTAGAGAGCGAGCCAGACAAGAGAGCAAGCGAGCGAGCCAGATATGAGAGCAAGCGAACGAGCCAGATGTGAGAGCGAGACAGATAAGAGAGCAAGTCAGACAAGAGAGCAAGCGAGTGAGCAAGATATGCGAGCGAGCCAGATAAGAGAGCGAGCCAGACAAGAGAGCAAGCGAGCAAGCCAGATAAGAGCGAGCCAGACAAGAAAGCAAGCGAGCGAACCATATATGAGAGCAAGCGAGCCAGCCAGATATGAGAGCGAGCGAGACAGATAAGAGAGCGAGCAAGACAAGAGAGCAAGCGAACTAGCCAGATATTTGAGCAAGCGAGCGAGACAGATTTGAGAGCAATCTAGCCAGATATGCGAGCGAGCCAGATAAGAGAGCGAGCCAGACAAGAGAGCAAGCGAGCGAGCCAGATATGAGATCAAGCGAGCGAGCCGGATATGAGAGCAAGCCAGCAAGCCAGATATGAGAGCAAGCGAGCGAGCCAGATTTGAGAGCGAGTGAGCCAGATATGTGAGCGAGCCATAAAAGAGAGCGAGACAGACAAGAGAGCAAGCGAGCCAGATATGAGAGCAAGCGAGCGAGCCAGATATGAGAGCAAGCAAGCCAGCCAGATTTGAGAGCGAGCGAGCCAGTTATGCGAGTGAGCCAGATAAGAGAGCGAGCCAGATAAGAGAGCGAGCCAGACAAGAGAGCAAGCGAGCGAGCCAGATATGAGAGCAAGCGAGCGAGCCAGATTTGAGAGCGAGCGAGAAAGATATGCGAGCGAGCCAGATAAGAGAGCGAGCCAGACAAGAGAGCAAGCGAGCGAGCCAGATATGAGAGCAATCGAGCGAGCCGGATATGAGAGCAAGCGAGCAAGCCAGATATGAGAGCAAGCGAGCGAGCCAGATTTGAGAGCGAGCGAGCCAGATTTGAGAGCGAGCAAGCCAGATATGTGAGCGAGCCATAAAAGAGAGCGAGACAGACAAGAGAGAAAGCGAGCGAGCCAGATATGAGAGCAAGCGAGCGAGCCAGATATGAGAGCAAGCGAGCCAGCTCGATGTGAGAGCGAGCGAGCCAGATATGCGAGCGAGCCAGATAAGAGAGCGAGCCAGACAGGAGAGCAAGCGAGCGAGCCAGATATGAGAGCAAGCGAGCGAGCCAGATATGAGAGCAAGCAAGCCAGCCAGATGTGAGAGCGAGCGAGCCAGATATGCGAGCGAGCCAAATAAGAGAGCGAGCCAGACAAGAGAGCAAGCGAGCGAGCCAGATATGAGAGCAAGCGAGCAAGCCAGATATGAGAGCGAGCCAGACAAGAGAGCAGCGAGCGAGCCAGATATGAGAGCAAGCGAGCAAGCCAGATATGAGAGAGAGCGAGGCAGATAAGAGAGCGAGCCAGACAATTAAGCAAGCGAGCGAGCCAGATATGAGAGCAAGCGAGCGATCCAGATATGAGAGCGAGCCAGACATGAGAGCAAGCGAGCGAGCCAGATATGAGAGCAAGCGAGCGAGCCAGATATGAGAGCAAGCGAGCCAGCCAGATATGAGAGCGAGCGAGCCAGATAAGAGAGCGAGCAAGACAAGAGAGCAAGCGAGCTAGCCAGATATGAGAGAGAGCCAGACAAGAGAGCAAGCGAGCGTGCCAGATATGAGAGCAAGTGAGCGAGCCAGATATGAGAGCAAGCGAGCGAGCCAGAAATGAGAGCAAGCGCGCCAGCCAGAAATGAGAGCAAGCGAGCCAGCCAGAAATGAGAGCAAGCGAGCCAGCCAGATGTGAGAGCGAGCTAGCCAGATATGTGAGCGAGCCAGATAAGAGAGCGAGCCAGACAAGAGAGCAAGCGAGAAAGCCAGATATGAGAGCGAGCGAGCCAGACATGAGAGCAAGCGAGCGAGCCAGATATGAGAGCGAGCGAGCCAGATAAGTGAGCAAGCCAGACAAGAGAGCAAGCGCGTGAGCCAGATATTCTAGCGAGCAAGCCAGATAAGAGAGCGAGCCAGACAAGAGAGCAAGCGAGTGAGCCAGATTTGAGAGCAAGCGAGCCAGCCAGATATGAGAGCGAGCGAGCCAGATAAGAGAGCGAGCAAGACAAGAGAGCAAGCGAGCGAGCCAGATATGAGAGCAAGCGAGCAAGCCAGATATGAGAGCAAGCGAGCGAGCCAGATTTGAGAGCGAGCGAGCCAGATATGTGAGCGAGCCATAAAAGAGAGCGAGACAGACAAGAGAGAAAGCGAGCGAGCCAGATATGAGAGCAAGCTAGCAAGCCAGATATGAGAGCGAGCCAGATAAGAGAGCGAGCCAGACAAGAGAGCAAGCGAGCGAGCCAGATATGAGAGCAAGCGAGCCAGCTAGATGTGAGAGCGAGTGAGCCAGATATGCGAGCGAGCCAGATAAGAGAGCGAGCCAGACAAGAGAGCAAGCGAGCGAGCCAGATATGAGAGCAAGCGAGCGAGCCAGATATGAGAGCAAGCAAGCCAGCCAAATGTGAGAGCGAGCGAGCCAGATATGCGAGCGAGCCAGATAAGAGAGCGAGCCAGACGAGAGAGCAAGCGAGCGAGCCAGATATGAGAGCAAGCCAGATATGAGAGCAAGCCAGATAAGAGAGCGAACCAGACAAGAGAGCAAGCGAGAAAGCAGGATGAGAGCGAGCAAGTCAGACATGAGAGCAAGCGAGCGAGCCAGACATGAGAGCGAGCGAGCCAGATAAGAGAGCAAGCCAGACAAGAGAACAAGCGAGCGAGCCAGATATGCTAGCGAGCAAGCCAGATAAGAGAGCGAGCCAGACAAGAGAGCAAGCGAGCGAGCCAGATGTGAGAGCGAGACAGATAAGAGAGCAAGCCAGACAAGAGAGCAAGCGAGCGAGCCAGATATGCTAGCGAGCAAGCCAAATAAGAGAGCGAGCCAGACAAGAGAGCAAGCGAGCGAGCCAGATATGAGAGCAAGCGAGCGAGCCAGATATGAGCACAAGCAAGCCAGCCAGATGTGAGAGCGAGCGAGCCAGATATGCGAGCAAGCCAGATAAGAGAGCGAGCCAGACAAGAGAGCAAGCGAGAAAGCCAGATATGAGAGCGAGCGAGCCAGACATGAGAGCAAGCGAGCGAGCCAGATATGAGAGCGAGCGAGCCAGATAAGAGAGCAAGCCAGACAAGAGAGGAAGCGTGCGAGCCAGATATTCTAGCGAGCAAGCCAGATAAGAGAGCGAGCCAGACATGAGAGCAAGCGAGCGAGCCAGATATGAGAGCAAGCGAGCCAGCCATATATGAGAGCGAGCAAGCCAGATAAGAGAGCGAGCAAGACAAGAGAGCAAGCGAGCGAGCCAGATATGAGAGCAAGCGAGCAAGCCAGATATGAGAGCAAGCGAGCGAGCCAGATTTGAGAGCGAGCGAGCCAGATATGTGAGCGAGCCATAAAAGAGAGCGAGACAGACAAGAGAGAAAGCGAGCGAGCCAGATATGAGAGCAAGCTAGCAAGCCAGATATGAGAGCGAGCCAGATAAGAGAGCGAGCCAGACAAGAGAGCAAGCGAGCGAGCCAGATATGAGAGCAAGCGAGTCAGCTAGATGTGAGAGCGAGCGAGCCAGATAAGAGAGCGAGCAAGACAAGAGAGCAAGCGAACTAGCCAGATATGAGAGCAAGCGAGCGAGCCAGATTTGAGAGCGAGTGAGCCAGATATGCGAGCGAGCCAGATAAGAGAGCAAGCCAGACAAGAGAGCAATCGCGCGAGCCAGATATGCTAGCGAGCAAGCCAGATAAGAGAGCGAGACAGACAAGAGAGCAAGCGAGCGAGCCAGATATGAGAGCAAGCGAGCCAGCCAGATATGAGAGCGAGCGAGCCAGCCAGATATGAGAGCGAGCGAGCCAGATAAGAGAGCGAGCAAGACAAGAGAGCAAGCGAACTAGCCAGATATGAGAGCAAGCGAGCGAGCCAGATTTGAGAGCGAGTGAGCCAGATATGCGAGCGAGCCAGATAAGAGAGCGAGCCAGACAAGAGAGCAAGCGAGCGAGCCAGATATGAGAGCAAGCGAGCGACCCGGATATTAGAGCAAGCGAGCAAGCCAGATATGAGAGCAAGCGAGCGAGCCAGATTTAAGAGCGAGCGAGCCAGATATATGAGCGAGCCATAAAAGAGAGCGAGACAGACAAGAGAGAAAGCGAGCGAGCCAGATATGAGAGCAAGCTAGCAAGCCAGATATGAGAGCGAGCCAGATAAGAGAGCGAGCCAGACAAGAGAGCAAGCGAGCGAGCCAGATATGAGAGCAAGCGAGCCAGCTAGATGTGAGAGCGAGCGAGCCAGATATGCGAGCGAGCCAGATAAGAGAGCGAGCCAGACAAGAGAGCAAGCGAGCGAGCCAGATATGAGAGCAAGCGAGCGAGCCAGATATGAGAGCAAGCAAGCCAGCCAAATGTGAGAGCGAGCAAGCCAGATATGCGAGCGAGCCAGATAAGAGAGCGAGCCAGACGAGAGAGCAAGCGAGCGAGCCAGATATGAGAGCAAGCGAGCAAGCCAGATATGAGAACAAGCCAGATAAGAGAGCGAACCAGACAAGAGAGTAAGCGAGAAAGCAGGATGAGAGCGAGCAAGCCAGACATGAGAGCAAGCGAGCGAGCCAGACATGAGAGCGAGCGAGCCAGATAAGAGAGCAAGCCAGACAAGAGAACAAGCGAGCGAGCCAGATATGCTAGCGAGCAAGCCAGATAAGAGAGCGAGCCAGACAAGAGAGCAAGCGAGCGAGCCAGATGTGAGAGCGAGACAGATAAGAGAGCAAGCCAGACAAGAGAGCAAGCGAGCGAGCCAGATATGCTAGCGAGCAAGCCAGATAAGAGAGCGAGCCAGACAAGAGAGCAAGCGAGCGAGCCAGATATGAGAGCAAGCGAGCGAGCCAGATATGAGCACAAGCAAGCCAGCCAGATGTGAGAGCGAGCGAGCCAGATATGCGAGCAAGCCCGATAAGAGAGCGAGCCAGACAAGAGAGCAAACGAGAAAGCCAGATATGAGAGCGAGCGAGCCAGACATGAGAGCAAGCGAGCGAGCCAGATATGAGAGCGAGCGAGCCAGATAAGAGAGCAAGCCAGACAAGAGAGGAAGCGTGCCAGCCAGATATTCTAGCGAGCAAGCCAGATAAGAGAGCGAGCCAGACATGAGAGCAAGCGAGCGAGCCAGATATGAGAGCAAGCGAGCCAGCCATATATGAGAGCGAGCAAGCCAGATAAGAGAGCGAGCAAGACAAGAGAGCAAGCGAGCGAGCCAGATATGAGAGCAAGCGAGCAAGCCAGATATGAGAGCAAGCGAGCGAGCCAGATTTGAGAGCGAGCGAGCCAGATATGTGAGCGAGCCATAAAAGAGAGCGAGACAGACAAGAGAGAAAGCGAGCGAGCCAGATATGAGAGCAAGCTAGCAAGCCAGATATGAGAGCGAGCCAGATAAGAGAGCGAGCCAGACAAGAGAGCAAGCGAGCGAGCCAGATATGAGAGCAAGCGAGCCAGCTAGATGTGAGAGCGAGCGAGCCAGATAAGAGAACGAGCAAGACAAGAGAGCAAGCGAACTAGCCAGATATGAGAGCAAGCGAGCGAGCCAGATTTGAGAGCGAGTGAGCCAGATATGCGAGCGAGCCAGATAAGAGAGCAAGCCAGACAAGAGAGCAAGCGCGCGAGCCAGATATGCTAGCGAGCAAGCCAGATAAGAGAGCGAGACAGACAAGAGAGCAAGCGAGCGAGCCAGATATGAGAGCAAGCGAGCCAGCCAGATATGAGAGCGAGCGAGCCAGCCAGATATGAGAGCGAGCGAGCCAGATAAGAGAGCGAGCAAGACAAGAGAGCAAGCGAACTAGCCAGATATGAGAGCAAGCGAGCGAGCCAGATTTGAGAGCGAGTGAGCCAGATATGCGAGCGAGCCAGATAAGAGAGCGAGCCAGACAAGAGAGCAAGCGAGCGAGCCAGATATGAGAGCAAGCGAGCGACCCGGATATTAGAGCAAGCGAGCAAGCCAGATATGAGAGCAAGCGAGCGAGCCAGATTTAAGAGCGAGCGAGCCAGATATGTGAGCGAGCCATAAAAGAGAGCGAGACAGACAAGAGAGAAAGCGAGCGAGCCAGATATGAGAGCAAGCTAGCAAGCCAGATATGAGAGCGAGCCAGATAAGAGAGCGAGCCAGACAAGAGAGCAAGCGAGCGAGCCAGATATGAGAGCAAGCGAGCCAGCTAGATGTGAGAGCGAGCGAGCCAGATATGCGAGCGAGCCAGATAAGAGAGCGAGCCAGACAAGAGAGCAAGCGAGCGAGCCAGATATGAGAGCAAGCGAGCGAGCCAGATATGAGAGCAAGCAAGCCAGCCAAATGTGAGAGCGAGCAAGCCAGATATGCGAGCGAGCCAGATAAGAGAGCGAGCCAGACGAGAGAGCAAGCGAGCGAGCCAGATATGAGAGCAAGCGAGCAAGCCAGATATGAGAGCAAGCCAGATAAGAGAGCGAACCAGACAAGAGAGCAAGCGAGAAAGCAGGATGAGAGCGAGCAAGCCAGACATGAGAGCAAGCGAGCGAGCCAGACATGAGAGCGAGCGAGCCAGATAAGAGAGCAAGCCAGACAAGAGAGCAAGCGAGCGAGCCAGATATGCTAGCGAGCAAGCCAGATAAGAGAGCGAGCCAGACAAGAGAGCAAGCGAGCGAGTCAGATATGAGAGCAAGCGAGCGAGCCAGATGTGAGAGCGAGACAGATAAGAGAGCAAGCCAGACAAGAGAGCAAGCGAGCGAGCCAGATATGCTAGCGAGCAAGCCAGATAAGAGCGAGCCAGACAAGAGAGCAAGCGAGCGAGCCAGATATGAGAGCAAGCGAGCGAGCCAGATGTGAGAGTGAGTGAGCAAGATATGCGAGCGAGCCAGATAAGACAGCGAGCCAGACAAGAGAGCAGCAAGCGAGCCAGATATAAGAGCAAGCGAGCAAGCCAGATGTGAGAGAGAGCGAGGCAGATAAGAGAGTGAGACAGACAATTAAGCAAGCGAGCCAGCCAGATATGAGAGCAAGCGAGCGATCCAGATATGAGAGCGAGCCAGACATGAGAGCGAGCGAGCCAGATATGAGAGCGAGCGAGCCAGATATGAGAGCAAGCGAGCCAGCCAGATATGAGAGCGAGCGAGCCAGATAAGAGAGCGAGCAA
Source organism: Hyla sarda (assembly GCF_029499605.1). Taxonomy (NCBI): domain Eukaryota; kingdom Metazoa; phylum Chordata; class Amphibia; order Anura; family Hylidae; genus Hyla; species Hyla sarda. The sequence continues at coordinate 19,756 of NW_026608414.1, forward strand.
GACAAGAGAGCAAGCGAGCTAGCCAGATATGAGAGCAGGCGAGCGAGCCAGATATGAGAGCAAGCGATCGAGCCAGATATGAGAGCAAGCGAGCAAGCCAGATATGAGAGCGAGACAGATAAGAGAGCGAACCAGACAAGAGAGCAAGCGAGCGAGCCAGATATGAGAGCGAGCGAGCCAGATATGAGAGCAAGCGAGCCGGACAGATGTGAGAGCGAGCGAGCCAGATATGAGAGCGAGCCAGACAAGAGAGCAAGCGAGCGAGCCAGATATGAGAGCAAGCCAGATAAGAGAGCGAGCCAGATAAGAGAGCGAACCAGACAAGAGAGCAAACGAGAAAGCCAGATATGAGAGCGAGCGAGCCAGACATGAGAGCAAGCGAGCGAGCCAGAGATGAGAGCGAGCGAGCCAGACATGAGAGCAAGTGAGCGAGCCAGATATGAGAGCGAGCTAGCCAGATTAGAGAGCGAGCCAGACAAGAGAGCAAGCGAGCGAGCCAGATATGAGAGCAAGCGAGCGAGCCAGATGTGAGAGCGAGACAGATAAGAGAGCAAGTCAGACAAGAGAGCAAACGAGTGAGCAAGATATGCGAGCAAGCCAGATAACAGAGCGAGCCAGACAAGAGAGCAAGCGAGCAAGCCAGATAAGAGCGAGCCAGACAAGAAAGCAAGCGAGCGAACCAGATATGAGAGCAAGCGAGCCAGCCAGATATGAGAGCGAGCGAGACAGATAAGAGAGCGAGCAAGACAAGAGAGCAAGCGAACTAGCCAGATATTTGAGCAAGCGAGCGAGACAGATTTGAGAGCAAGCTAGCCAGATATGCGAGCGAGCCAGATAAGAGAGCGAGCCAGACAAGAGAGCAAGCGAGCGAGCCAGATATGAGATCAAGCGAGCGAGCCGGATATGAGAGCAAGCGAGCAAGCCAGATATGAGAGCAAGCGAGCGAGCCAGATTTGAGAGCGAGTGAGCCAGATATGTGAGCGAGCCATAAAAGAGAGCGATACAGACAAGAGAGCAAGCGAGCGAGCCAGATATGAGAGCAAGCGAGCGAGCCAGATATGAGAGCAAGCAAGCCAGCCAGATTTGAGAGCGAGCGAGCCAGTTATGCGACTGAGCCAGATAAGAGAGCGAGCCAGATAAGAGAGCGAGCCAGACAAGAGAGCAAGCGAGCGAGCCAGATATGAGAGCAAGCGAGCGAGCCAGATTTGAGAGCGAGCGAGAAAGATATGCGAGCGAGCCAGATAAGAGAGCGAGCCAGACAAGAGAGCAAGCGAGCGAGCCAGATATGAGAGCAAGCGAGCGAGCCAGATATGAGAGCAAGCAAGCCAGCCAGATTTGAGAGCGAGCGAGCCAGTTATGCGAGTGAGCCAGATAAGAGAGCGAGCCAGATAAGAGAGCGAGCCAGACAAGAGAGCAAGCGAGCGAGCCAGATATGAGAGCAAGCGAGCGAGCCAGATTTGAGAGCGAGCGAGAAAGATATGCGAGCGAGCCAGATAAGAGAGCGAGCCAGACAAGAGAGCAAGCGAGCGAGCCAGATATGAGAGCAATCGAGCGAGCCGGATATGAGAGCAAGCGAGCAAGCCAGATATGAGAGCAAGCGAGCGAGCCAGATTTGAGAGCGAGCGAGCCAGATTTGAGAGCGAGCAAGCCAGATATGTGAGCGAGCCATAAAAGAGAGCGAGACAGACAAGAGAGAAAGCGAGCGAGCCAGATATGAGAGCAAGCGAGCGAGCCAGATATGAGAGCAAGCGAGCCAGCTCGATGTGAGAGCGAGCGAGCCAGATATGCGAGCGAGCCAGATAAGAGAGCGAGCCAGACAGGAGAGCAAGCGAGCGAGCCAGATATGAGAGCAAGCGAGCGAGCCAGATATGAGAGCAAGCGAGCAAGCCAGATATGAGAGCGAGCCAGACAAGAGAGCAAGCGAGCGAGCCAGATATGAGAGCAAGCGAGCCAGCCAGATATGAGAGCGAGCGAGCCAGATAAGAGAGCGAGCAAGACAAGAGAGCAAGCGAGCGAGCCAGATGTGAGAGCGAGCGAGCGAGCCAGATATGCGAGCGAGCCAGACAAGAAAGCAAGCGAACGAGCCAGATATGAGAGCAAGCGAGCAAGCCAGATATGAGAGCGAGCCAGATAAGAGAGCGTACCAGACAAGAGAGCAAGCGAGAAAGCCAGATATGAGAGCGAGCCAGACATGAGAGCAAGCGAGCGAGCCAGATATGAGAGCGAGCGAGCCAGATAAGAGAGCGAGCCAGACAAGAGAGCAAGCGAGCAAGCCAGATATGAGAACAAGCGAGCCAGCCAGATATGAGAGCGAGCGAGCCAGATAAGAGAGCAAGCAAGACAAGAGAGCAAGCGAACTAGCCAGATATGAGAGCAAGCGAGCAAGCCAGATTTGAGAGCGAGCGAGAAAGATATGCGAGCGAGCCAGATAAGAGAGCGAGCCAGACAAGAGAGCAAGCGAGAGAGCCAGATATGAGAGCAAGCGAGCGAGCCGAATATGAGAGCAAGCGAGCAAGCCAGATATGAGAGCAAGCGAGCGAGCCAGATTTGAGAGCGAGCGAGCCAGATTTGAGAGCGAGCAAGCCAGATATGTGCGCGAGCCATAAAAGAGAGCCAGACAGACAAGAGAGAAAGCGAGCAAGCCAGATATGAGAGCAAGCGAGCGAGCCAGATATGAGAGCAAGCGAGCCAGCTCGATGTGAGAGCGAGCGAGCCAGATATGCGAGCGAGCCACATAAGAGAGCGAGCCAGACAAGAGAGCAAGCGAGCGAGCCAGATATGAGAGCAAGCGAGTGAGCCAGATATGAGAGCAAGCAAGCCAGCCAGATGTGAGAGCGAGCGAGCCAGATATGCGAGTGCGCCAGATAAGAGAGCGAGCCAGACAAGAGAGCAAGCGAGCGAGCCAGATATGAGAGCAAGCGAGCAAGCCAGATATGAGAGCGAGCCAGACAAGAGAGCAGCGAGCGAGCCAGATATGAGAGCAAGCGAGCAAGCCAGATATGAGAGAGAGCGAGGCAGATAAGAGAGCGAGCCAGACAATTAAGCAAGCGAGCGAGCCAGATATGAGAGCAAGCGAGCGAGCCAGATATGAAAGCAAGCGAGCGAACCAGAAATGAGAGCAAGCGAGCCAGCCAGAAATGAGAGCAAGTGAGCCAGCCAGATGTGAGAGCGAGAGATCCAGATATGCGAGCGAGCCAGATAAGAGAGCGAGCCAGACAAGAGAGCAAGCGAGAAAGCCAGATATGAGAGCAAGCGAGCCAGACATGAGAGCAAGCGAGCGAGCCAGATATGAGACCGAGCGAGCCAGATAAGAGAGCAAGCCAGACAAGAGAGCAAGCGTGCGAGCCAGATATGCTAGCGAGCAAGCCAGATAAGAGAGCGAGCCAGACAAGAGAGCAAGCGAGCGAGCCAGATATGAGAGTAAGCGAGCCAGCCAGATATGAGAGCGAGCGAGCCAGATAAGAGAGCGAGCAAGACAAGAGAGCAAGCGAACTAGCCAGATATGAGAGCAAGCGAGCGAGCCAGATTTGAGAGCGAGCGAGAAAGATATGCGAGCAAGCCAGATATGAGAGCAAGCGAGCGAGCCAGATATGAGAGCAAGCGAGCAAGCCAGATATGAGAGCGAGCGAGCCAGATATGCGAGTGAGCCAGATAAGAGAGCGAGCCAGACAAGAGAGCAAGTGAGCGAGCCAGATATGAGAGCGAGCCAGATAAGAGAGCAAACCAGACAAGAGAGCAAGCGAGAAAGCCAGATATGAGAGCGAGCGAGCCAGATATGAGCGCAAGCGAGCCAGATAAGAGAGCAAGCCAGACAAGAGAGCAAGCGAGCGAGCCAGATATGCTAGCGAGCAAGCCAGATAAGAGAGCGAGCCAGACAAGAGAGCAAGCGAGCGAGCCAGATATGAGAGCAAGCGAGCAAGCCAGATGTGAGAGCGAGACAGATAAGAGAGCAAGTCAGACAAGAGAGCAAGCGAGCGAGCCAGATATGCTAGCGAGCAAGCCAGATAAGAGAGCGAGCCAGACAAGAGAGCAAGCGAGCGAGCCAGATATGAGAGCAAGCGAGCAAGCCAGATGTGAGAGCGAGACAGATAAGAGAGCAAGTCAGACAAGAGAGCAAGCGAGCGAGCCAGATATGCTAGCGAGCAAGCCAGATAAGAGAGCGAGCCAGACAAGAGAGCAAACGAGCGAGTCAGATATGAGAGCAAGCGAGCAAGCCAGATATGAGAGCGAGCCAGATAAGAGAGCGAACCAGAAAAGAGAGCAAGCGAGAAAGTCAGATATGAGAGCGAGCGAGCCAGACAAGAGAGCAAGTGAGCGAGCCAGATATGAGAGCGAGCGAGCCAGATAAGAGAGCAAGCCAGACAAGAGAGCAAGCGAGCGAGCCAGATATGCTAGCGAGCAAGCCAGATAAGAGAGCGAGCCAGACAAGAGAGCAAGCGAGCAAGCCAGATATGAGAGCAAGCGAGCAAGCCAGATATGAGAGCGAGTGAGCCAGATAAGAGAGCGAGCAAGACAAGAGAGCAAGTGAACTAGCCAGATATGAGAGCAAGCGAGCGAGCCAGATATGAGAGCGAGCGAGCCAGATAAGAGAGCAAGCCAGACAAGAGAGCAAGCGAGCGAGCCAGATATGCTAGCGAGCAAGCCAGAAAAGAGAGCGAGCCAGACAAGAGAGCAAGCGAGCAAGCCAGATATGAGAGCAAGCGAGCCAGCCAGATATGAGAGCGAGCGAGCCAGATAAGAGAGCGAGCAAGACAAGAGAGCAAGCGAGCTAGCCAGATATGAGAGCAAGCGAGCGAGCCAGATATGAGAGCAAGCGAGCCAGCTCGATGTGAGAGCGAGCGAGCCAGATATGCGAGCGAGCCACATAAGAGAGCGAGCCAGACAAGAGAGCAAGCGAGCGAGCCAGATATGAGACCAAGCGAGCGAGCCAGATATGAAAGCAAGCAAGCCAGCCAGATGTGAGAGCGAGCGAGCCAGATATGCGAGCGCGCCAAATAAGAGAGCGAGCCAGACAAGAGAGCAAGCGAGCGAGCCAGATATGAGAGCAAGCGAGCAAGCCAGATATGAGAGCGAGCCAGACAAGAGAGCAGCGAGCGAGCCAGATATGAGAGCAAGCGAGCAAGCCAGATGTGAGAGAGAGCGAGGCAGATAAGAGAGCGAGCCAGACAATTAAGCAAGCGAGCGAGCCAGATATGAGAGCAAGCGAGCGATCCAGATATGAGAGCGAGCCAGACATGAGAGCGAGCGAGCCAGATATGAGAGCAAGCGAGCGAGCCAGATATGAGAGCAAGCGAGCGAGCCAGATATGAGAGCAAGCGAGCGAACCAGAAATGAGAGCAAGCGAGCCAGCCAGAAATGAGAGCAAGTGAGCCAGCCAGATGTGAGAGCGAGAGATCCAGATATGCGAGCGAGCCAGATAAGAGAGCGAGCCAGACAAGAGAGCAAGCGAGAAAGCCAGATATGAGAGCAAGCGAGCCAGACATGAGAGCAAGCGAGCAAGCCAGATATGAGACCGAGCGAGCCAGATAAGTGAGCAAGCCAGACAAGAGAGCAAGCGTGCGAGCGAGATATGCTAGCGAGCAAGCCAGATAAGAGAGCGAGCCAGACAAGAGAGCAAGCGAGCGAGCCAGATATGAGAGTAAGCGAGCCAGCCAGATATGAGAGTGAGCGAGCCAGATAAGAGAGCAAGCAAGACAAGAGAGCAAGCGAACTAGCCAGATATGAGAGCAAGCGAGTGAGCCAGATTTGAGAGCAAACGAGAAAGACATGCGAGCGAGCCAGATAAGAGAGCGAGCCAGACAAGAGAGAAAGCGAGCGAGCCAGATATGAGAGCAATCGAGCGAGCCGGATATGAGAGCAAGCGAGCAAGCCAGATATGAGAGCAAGCGAGCGAGCCAGATTTGAGAGCGAGCGAGCCAGATTTGAGAGCGAGCAAGCCAGATATGTGAGCGAGCCATAAAAGAGAGCTAGACAGACAAGAGAGAAAGCGAGCGAGCCAGATATGAGAGCAAGCGAGCCAGCTCGATGTGAGAGCGAGCGAGCCAGATATGCGAGCGAGCCAGATAAGAGAGCGAGCCAGACAAGAGAGCAAGCGAGCGAGCCAGATATGAGAGCAAGCGAGCGAGCCAGATATGAGAGCAAGTAAGCCAGCCAGATGTGAGAGCGAGCGAGCCAGATATGCGAGCGAGCCAAATAAGAGAGCGATCCAGACAAGAGAGCAAGCGAGCAAGCCAGATATGAGAGCAAGCGAGCAAGCCAGATATGAGAGCGAGCCAGACAAGAGAGCAGCGAGCGAGCCAGATATGAGAGCAAGCGAGCAAGCCAGATGTGAGAGAGAGCGAGGCAGATAAGAGAGCGAGCCAGACAATTAAGCAAGCGAGCGAGCCAGATATGAGAGCAAGCGAGCGATCCAGATATGAGAGCGAGCCAGACATGAGAGCAAGCGAGCGAGCCAGATATGAGAGCAAGCGAGCGAGCCAGATATGAGAGCAAGCGAGCCAGCCAGATATGAGAGCGAGCAAGCCAGATAAGAGAGCGAGCAAGACAAGAGAGCAAGCGAGCTAGCCAGATATGAGAGCGAGCCAGACAAGAGAGCAAGCGAGCGAGCCAGAAATGAGAGCAAGCGAGCCAGCCAGAAATGAGAGCAAGCGAGCCAGCCAGATGTGAGAGCGAGCTAGCCAGATATGTGAGCGAGCCAGATAAGAGAGCGAGCCAGACAAGAGAGCAAGCGAGAAAGCCAGATATGAGAGCGAGCGAGCCAGACATGAGAGCAAGCGAGCGAGCCAGATATGAGAGCGAGCGAGCCAGATAAGAGAGCAAGCCAGACAAGAGAGCAAGCGCGCGAGCCAGATATTCTAGCGAGCAAGCCAGATAAGAGAGCGAGCCAGACAAGAGAGCAAGCGAGCGAGCCAGATATGAGAGCAAGCGAGCCAGCCAGATATGAAAGCGAGCGAGCCAGATAAGAGAGCGAGCAAGACAAGAGAGCAAGCGAGCGAGCCAGATGTGAGAGCGAGCGAGCGAGCCAGATGTGCGAGCGAGCCAGACAAGAAAGCAAGCGAACGAGCCAGATATGAGAGCAAGCGAGCAAGCCAGATATGAGAGCGAGCCAGATAAGAGAGCGTACCAGACAAGAGAGCAAGCGAGAAAGCCAGATATGAGAGCGAGCCAGACATGAGAGCAAGCGAGCGAGCCAGATATGAGAGAGAGCGAGCCAGATAAGAGAGCAAGCCAGACAAGAGAGCAAGCGAGCGAGCCAGATATGCTAGCGAGCAAGCCAGATAAGAGAGCGAGCCAGACAAGAGAGCAAGCGAGCGAGCCAGATATGAGAGCAAGCGAGCCAGCCAGATATGAGAGCGAGCGAGCCAGATAAGAGAGCGAGGAAGACAAGAGAGCAAGCGAACTAGCCAGATATGAGAGCAAGCGAGCGAGCCAGATTTGAGAGCGAGCAAGCCAGATTTGAGAGCGAGCGAGCCAGATATGTGAGCGAGCCATAAAAGAGAGCGAGACAGACAAAAGAGAAAGCGAGCGAGCCAGATATGAGAGCAAGCTAGCAAGCCAGATATGAGAGCGAGCCAGATAAGAGAGCGAGCCAGACAAGAGAGCAAGCGAGCCTAGCCAGATATGAGAGCAAGCGAGCCAGCTCGATGTGAGAGCGAGCGAGCCAGATATGCAAGCGAGCCAGATAAGAGAGCGAGCCAGACAAGAGAGCAAGCGAGCGAGTCAGATATGAGAGCAAGCGAGCAAGCCAGATATGAGAGCAAGCAAGCCAGCCAGATGTGAGAGCGAGCGAGCCAGATATGCGAGCGAGCCAGATAAGAGAGCGAGCCAGACAAGAGAGCAAGCAAGCGAGCCAGATATGAGAGCAAGCGAGCAAGCCAGATATGAGAGCGAGCCAGACATGAGAGCAAGCGAGCGAGCCAGATATGAGAGCAAGCGAGCGAGCCAGATATGAGAGCAAGCGAGCCAGCCAGATATGAGAGCGAGCAAGCCAGATAAGAGAGCGAGCAAGACAAGAGAGCAAGCGAGCTAGCCAGATATGAGAGCGAGCCAGACAAGAGAGCAAGCGAGCGAGCCAGAAATGAGAGCAAGCGAGCCAGCCAGAAATGAGAGCAAGCGAGCCAGCCAGATGTGAGAGCGAGCTAGCCAGATATGTGAGCGAGCCAGATAAGAGAGCGAGCCAGACAAGAGAGCAAGCGAGAAAGCCAGATATGAGAGCGAGCGAGCCAGACATGAGAGCAAGCGAGCGAGCCAGATATGAGAGCGAGCGAGCCAGATAAGAGAGCAAGCCAGACAAGAGAGCAAGCGCGCGAGCCAGATATTCTAGCGAGCAAGCCAGATAAGAGAGCGAGCCAGACAAGAGAGCAAGCGAGCGAGCCAGATATGAGAGCAAGCGAGCCAGCCAGATATGAAAGCGAGCGAGCCAGATAAGAGAGCGAGCAAGACAAGAGAGCAAGCGAGCGAGCCAGATGTGAGAGCGAGCGAGCGAGCCAGATGTGCGAGCGAGCCAGACAAGAAAGCAAGCGAACGAGCCAGATATGAGAGCAAGCGAGCAAGCCAGATATGAGAGCGAGCCAGATAAGAGAGCGTACCAGACAAGAGAGCAAGCGAGAAAGCCAGATATGAGAGCGAGCCAGACATGAGAGCAAGCGAGCGAGCCAGATATGAGAGAGAGCGAGCCAGATAAGAGAGCAAGCCAGACAAGAGAGCAAGCGAGCGAGCCAGATATGCTAGCGAGCAAGCCAGATAAGAGAGCGAGCCAGACAAGAGAGCAAGCGAGCGAGCCAGATATGAGAGCAAGCGAGCCAGCCAGATATGAGAGCGAGCGAGCCAGATAAGAGAGCGAGGAAGACAAGAGAGCAAGCGAACTAGCCAGATATGAGAGCAAGCGAGCGAGCCAGATTTGAGAGCGAGCAAGCCAGATTTGAGAGCGAGCGAGCCAGATATGTGAGCGAGCCATAAATGAGAGCGAGACAGACAAAAGAGAAAGCGAGCGAGCCAGATATGAGAGCAAGCTAGCAAGCCAGATATGAGAGCGAGCCAGATAAGAGAGCGAGCCAGACAAGAGAGCAAGCGAGCCTAGCCAGATATGAGAGCAAGCGAGCCAGCTCGATGTGAGAGCGAGCGAGCCAGATATGCAAGCGAGCCAGATAAGAGAGCGAGCCAGACAAGAGAGCAAGCGAGCGAGTCAGATATGAGAGCAAGCGAGCAAGCCAGATATGAGAGCAAGCAAGCCAGCCAGATGTGAGAGCGAGCGAGCCAGATATGCGAGCGAGCCAGATAAGAGAGCGAGCCAGACAAGAGAGCAAGCGAGCGAGCCAGATATGAGAGCAAGCGAGCAAGCCAGATATGAGAGCGAGCCAGACAAGAGAGCAGCGAGCAAGCCAGATATGAGAGCAAGCGAGCAAGCCAGATGTGAGAGAGAGCGAGACAGATAAGAGTGCGAGCCAGACAATTAAGCAAGCGAGCGAGCCAGATATGAGAGCAAGCGAGCGAGCCAGATATGAGAGCAAGCGAGCCAGCCAGAAATGAGAGCAAGCGAGCCAGCCAGATGTGAGAGCGAGCTAGCCAGATATGCGAGCGAGCCAGATAAGAGAGCGAGCCAGACAAGAGAGCAAGCGAGAAAGCCAGATATGAGAGCGAGCAAGCCAGACATGAGAGCAAGCGAGCGAGCCAGATATGAGAGCGAGCGAGCCAGATAAGAGAGCAAGCCAGACAAGAGAGCAAGCGTGCGAGCCAGATATCCTAGCGAGCAAGCCAGATAAGAGAGCGAGCCAGACAAGAGAGCAAGCGAGCGAGCCAGATATGAGAGCGAGCGAGCCAGCCAGATGTGAGAGCGAGCGAGCCAGATATGCGAGCGAGCCAAACAAGAAAGTAAGCGAGCGAGCCAGATACGAGAGCAAGCGAGCAAGCCAGATATGAGAGCGAGCCAGATAAGAGAGCGAACCAGACAAGAGAGCAAGCGAGAAAGCCAGATATGAGAGCGAGCGAGCCAGACATGAGAGCAAGCGAGCGAGCCAGATATGAGAGCGAGCGAGCCAGACATGAGAGCAAGCGAGCGAGCCAGATATGAGTGCGAGCGAGCCAGATAAGAGAGCAAGCCAGACAAGAGAGCAAGCGAGCGAGCCAGATATGCTAGCGAGCAAGCCAGATAAGAAAGCGAGCCAGACAAGAGAGCAAGCGAGCAAGCCAGATATGAGAGCAAGCGAGCAAGCCAGATATGAGAGCGAGCGAGCAAGACAAGAGAGCAAGCGAACTAGCCAGATATGAGAGCAAGCGAGCGAGCCAGATATGAGAGCAAGCAAGCCAGCAAGATATGAGAGCGAGCGAGCCAGATAAGAGAGCGAGCAAGACAAGAGAGCAAGCGAGCTAGCCAGATATGAGAGCAAGCGAGCGAGCCACATTTGAGAGCAAGCGAGCGATCCAGATATGAGAGCAAGCGAGCAAGCCAGATATGAGAGCGAGCGAGCCAGATATGCGAGTGAGCCAGATAAGAGAGCAAGCCAGACAAGAGAGCAAGTGAGCGAGCCAGATATGAGAGCGAGCGAGCCAGATAAGAGAGCAAGCCAGACAAGAGAGCAAGCGAGCGAGCCAGATATGCTAGCGAGCAAGCCAGATAAGAGAGCGAGCCAGACAAGAGAGCAAGCGAGCAAGCCAGATATGAGAACAAGCGAGCCAGCCAGATATGAGAGCGAGCGAGCCAGATAAGAGAGCAAGCAAGACAAGAGAGCAAGCGAACTAGCCAGATATGAGAGCAAGCGAGCGAGCCAGATATGAGAGCAAGCAAGCCAGCCAGATATGAGAGCGAACGAGCCAGATAAAAGAGAGCGAGCAAGACAAGAGAGCAAGCGAGCTAGCCAGATATGAGAGCAAGCGAGCAAGCCAGATATGAGAGCGAGCGAGCCAGATATGCGAGTGAGCCAGATAAGAGAGCGAGCCAGACAAGAGAGCAAGTGAGCGAGCCAGATATGAGAGCGAGCCAGATAAGAGAGCAAACCAGACAAGAGAGCAAGCGAGAAAGCCAGATATGAGAGCGAGCGAGCCAGATATGAGAGCGAGCGAGCCAGATATGAGAGCGAGCGAGCCAGACATGAGATCAAGCGAGCGAGCCAGATATGAGAGCAAGCGAGCCAGAAAAGAGAGCAAGCCAGACAAGAGAGCAAGCGAGCGAGCCAGATATGCTAGCGAACAAGCCAGATAAGAGAGCGAGCCAGACAAGAGAGCAAGCGAGCGAGCCAGATATGAGAGCAAGCGAGCAAGCCAGATGTGAGAGCGAGACAGATAAGAGAGCAAGTCAGACAAGAGAGCAAGCGAGCGAGCCAGATATGCTAGCGAGCAAGCCAGATAAGAGAGCGAGCCAGACAAGAGAGCAAATGAGCGAGCCAGATATGAGAGCAAGCGAGCAAGCCAGATATGAGAGCGAGCCAGATAAGAGAGCAAACCAGACAAGAGAGCAAGCGAGAAAGTCAGATATGAGAGCGAGTGAGCCAGACAAGAGAGCAAGTGAGCGAGCCAGATATGAGAGCGAGCGAGCCAGATAAGAGAGCAAGCCAGACAAGAGAGCAAGCGAGCGAGCCAGATATGCTAGCGAGCAAGCCAGATAAGAGAGCGAGCCAGACAAGAGAGCAAGCGAGCAAGCCAGATATGAGTGCAAGCGAGCCAGCCAGATATGAGAGCGAGCGAGCCAGATAAGAGAGCGAGCAAGACAAGAGAGCAAGCGAACTAGCCAGATATGAGAGCAAGCGAGCGAGCCAGATATGAGAGCGAGCGAGCCAGATAAGAGAGCAAGCCAGACAAGAGAGCAAGCGAGCGAGCCAGATATGCTAGCGAGCAAGCCAGATAAGAGAGCGAGCCAGACAAGAGAGCAAGCGAGCAAGCCAGATATGAGAGCAAGCGAGCCAGCCAAATATGAGAGCGAGCGAGCCAGATAAGAGAGCGAGCAAGACAAGAGAGCAAGCGAGCTAGCCAGATATGAGAGCAAGCGAGCGAGCCAGATTTGAGAGCAAGCGAGCGGGCCAGATATGAGAGCAAGCGAGCAAGCCAGATATGAGAGCGAGCGAGCCAGATATGCGAGTGAACCAGATAAGAGAGCGAGCCAGACAAGAGAGCAAGTGGGCGAGCCACATATGAGAGCAAGCGAGCAAGCCAGATATGAGAGCGAGCCAGATAAGGGAGCAAACCAGACAAGAGAGCAAGCGAGAAAGCCAGATATGAGAGCGAGCGAGCCAGACATGAGAGCAATCGAGCGAGCCAGATATGAGAGCGAGCGAGCCAGACATGAGATCAAGCGAGCGAGCCAGATATGAGAGCAAGCGAGCCAGATAAGAGAGCAAGCCAGAAAAGAGAGCAAGCGAGCGAGCCAGATATGCTAGCGAGCAAGCCAGATAAGAGAGTGAGCCAGACAAGAGAGCAAGTGAGCGAGCCAGATATGAGAGCGAGCGAGCCAGATAAGAGAGCAAGCCAGACAAGAGAGCAAGTGAGCGAGCCAGATATGCTAGCGAGCAAGCCAGATAAGAGAGCGAGCCAGACAAGAGAGCAAGCGAGCAAGCCAGATATGAGAGCAAGCGAGCCAGCCAGATATGAGAGCGAGCGAGCCAGATAAGAGAGCGAGCAAGACAAGAGAGCAAGCGAACTAGCCAGATATGAGAGCAAGCGAGCGAGCCAGATATGAGAGCGAGCGAGCCAGATAAGAGAGCAAGCCAGACAAGAGAGCAAGCGAGCGAGCCAGATATGCTAGCGAGCAAGCCAGATAAGAGAGCGAGCCAGACAAGAGAGCAAGCGAGCAAGCCAGATATGAGAGCAAGCGAGCCAGCCAAATATGAGAGCGAGCGAGCCAGATAAGAGAGCGAGCAAGACAAGAGAGCAAGCGAGCTAGCCAGATATGAGAGCAAGCGAGCGAGCCAGATTTGAGAGCAAGCGAGCGAGCCAGATATGAGAGCAAGCGAGCAAGCCAGATATGAGAGCGAGCGAGCCAGATATGCGAGTGAACCAGATAAGAGAGCGAGCCAGACAAGAGAGCAAGTGGGCGAGCCACATATGAGAGCAAGCGAGCAAGCCAGATATGAGAGCGAGCCAGATAAGAGAGCAAACCAGACAAGAGAGCAAGCGAGAAAGCCAGATATGAGAGCGAGCGAGCCAGACATGAGAGCAATCGAGCGAGCCAGATATGAGAGCGAGCGAGCCAGACATGAGATCAAGCGAGCGAGCCAGATATGAGAGCAAGCGAGCCAGATAAGAGAGCAAGCCAGAAAAGAGAGCAAGCGAGCGAGCCAGATATGCTAGCGAGCAAGCCAGATAAGAGAGTGAGCCAGACAAGAGAGCAAGCGAGCGAGCCAGATATGAGAGCAAGCGAGCAAGCCAGATGTGAGAGCGAGACAGATAAGAGAGCGAGCAAGACAAGAGAGCAAGCAAACTAGCCAGATATGAGAGCAAGCGAGCGAGCCAGATTTGAGAGCGAGCGAGAAAGATATGTGAGCGAGCCAGATAAGAGAGTGAGCCAGACAAGAGAGCAAGCGAGCGAGCCAGATATGAGAGCAAGCGAGCGAGCCGGATATGAGAGCAAGCGAGCAAGCCAGATATGAGAGCAAGCGAGCGAGCCAGATTTGAGAGCGAGCGAGCCAGATTTGAGAGCGAGCGAGCCAGATATGTGAGCAAGCCATAAAAGAGAGCGAGACAGACAAGAGAGAAAGCGAGCGAGCCAGATATGCTAGCGAGCAAGCCAGATAAGAGAGCGAGCCAGACAAGAGAGCAAACGAGCGAGCCAGATATGAGAGCAAGCGAGCAAGCCAGATATGAGAGCGAGCCAGATAAGAGAGCGAACTAGACAAGAGAGCAAGCAAGAAAGTCAGATATGAGAGCGAGCGAGCCAGACATGAGAGCAAGCGAGCGAGCCAGATATGAGAGCAAGCGAGCAAGCCAGATATGCGAGTGAGCCAGATAAGAGAGCGAGCCAGACAAGAGAGCAAGTGAGCGAGCCAGATATGAGAGCGAGCGAGCCAGATAAGAGAGCAAGCCAGACAAGAGAGCAAGCGAGCGAGCCAGATATGCTAGCGAGCAAGCCAGATAAGAGAGCGAGCCAGACAAGAGAGCAAGCGAGCAAGCCAGATATGAGAGCAAGCGAGCCAGCCAGATATGAGAGCGAGCGAGCCAGATAAGAGAGCGAGCAAGACAAGAGAGCAAGCGAACTAGCCAGATATGAGAGCAAGCGAGCGAGCCAGATATGAGAGCAAGCAAGCCAGCCAGATATGAGAGCGAGCGAGCCAGATAAGAGAGCGAGCAAGACAAGAGAGCAAGCGAGCTAGCCAGATATGAGAGCAAGCGAGCGAGCCAGATATGAGAGCAAGCAAGCCAGCCAGATATGAGAGCGAGCGAGCCAGATAAGAGAGCGAGCAAGACAAGAGAGCATGCGAGCTAGCCAGATATGAGAGCAAGCGAGCGAGCCAGATTTGAGAGCAAGCGAGCGAGCCAGATATGAGAGCAAGCGAGCAAGCCAGATATGAGAGCGAGCGAGCCAGATATGCGAGTGAGCCAGATAAGAGAGCGAGCCAGACAAGAGAGCAAGTGAGCGAGCCAGATATGAGAGCAAGCGAGCAAGCCAGATATGACAGCGAGCCAGATAAGAGAGCAAACCAGACAAGAGAGCAAGCGAGAAAGCCAGATATGAGAGCGAGCGAGCCAGACATGAGAGCAATCGAGCGAGCCAGTTATAAGAGCTAGCGAGCCAGACATGAGATCAAGCGAGCGAGCCAGATATGAGAGCAAGCGAGCCAGATAAGAGAGCAAGCCAAACAAGAGAGCAAGAGAGCGAGCCAGATATGCTAGCGAGCAAGCCAGATAAGAGAGCGAGCCAGACAAGAGAGCAAGCGAGCGAGCCAGATATGAGAGCAAGCGAGCAAGCCAGATGTGAGAGCGAGACAGATAAGAGAGCGAGCAAGACAAGAGAGCAAGCGAACTAGCCAGATATGAGAGCAAGCGAGCGAGCCAGATTTGAGAGCGAGCGAGAAAGATATGCGAGCGAGCCAGATAAGAGAGCGAGCCAGACAAGAGAGCAAGCGAGCGAGCCAGATATGAGAGCAAGCGAGCGAGCCGGATATGAGAGCAAGCGAGCAAGCCAGATATGAGAGCAAGCGAGCGAGCCAGATTTGAGAGCGAGCGAGCCAGATATGTGAGCGAGCCATAAAAGAGAGCGAGACAGACAAGAGAGAAAGCGAGCGAGCCAGATATGAGAGCAAGCCAGCAAGCCAGATATGAGAGCGAGCCAGATAAGAGAGCGAGCCAGACAAGAGAGCAAGCGAGCGAGCCAGATATGCTAGCGAGCAAGCCAGATAAGAGAGCGAGCCAGACAAGAGAGCAAGCGAGCAAGCCAGATATGAGAGCAAGCGAGCAAGCCAGATATGAGAGCGAGCGAGCAAGACAAGAGAGCAAGCGAGCGAGCCAGATATGAGAGCAAGCAAGCCAGCCAGATATGAGAGCGAGCGAGCCAGATAAGAGAGCGAGCAAGACAAGAGAGCAAGCGAGCTAGCCAGATATGAGAGCAAGCGAGCGAGCCAGATTTGAGAGCAAGCGAGCGATCCAGATATGAGAGCAAGCGAGCAAGCCAGATATGAGAGCGAGCGAGCCAGATATGCGAGTGAGCCAGATAAGAGAGCAAGCCAGACAAGAGAGCAAGTGAGCGAGCCAGATATGAGAGCGAGCGAGCCAGATAAGAGAGCAAGCCAGACAAGAGAGCAATCGAGCGAGCCAGATATGCTAGCGAGCAAGCCAGATAAGAGAGCGAGCCAGACAAGAGAGCAAGCCAGCAAGCCAGATATGAGAACAAGCGAGCCAGCCAGATATGAGAGCGAGCGAGCGAGCCAGATATGAGAGCAAGCAAGCCAGCCAGATATGAGAGCGAGCGAGCCAGATAAGAGAGCGAGCAAGACAAGAGAGCAAGCGAACTAGCCAGATATGAGAGCAAGCGAGCGAGCCAGATATGAGAGCAAGCAAGCCAGCCAGATATGAGAGCGAGCGAGCCAGATAAGAGAGCGAGCAAGACAAGAGAGCAAGCAAGCTAGCCAGATATGAGAGCAAGCGAGCGAGCCAGATATGAGAGCAAGCAAGCCAGCCAGATATGAGAGCGAGCGAGCCAGATAAGAGAGCGAGCAAGACAAGAGAGCAAGCGAGCTAGCCAGATATGAGAGCAAGCGAGCGAGCCAGATTTGAGAGCAAGCGAGCGAGCCAGATATGAGAGCAAGCGAGCAAGCCAGATATGAGAGCGAGCGAGCCAGATATGCGAGTGAGCCAGATAAGAGAGCGAGCCAGACAAGAGAGCAAGTGAGCGAGCCAGATATGAGAGCAAGCGAACAAGCCAGATATGACAGCGAGCCAGATAAGAGAGCAAACCAGACAAGAGAGCAAGCAAGAAAGCCAGATATGAGAGCGAGCGAGCCAGACATGAGAGCAATCGAGCGAGCCAGTTATAAGAGCTAGCGAGCCAGACATGAGATCAAGCGAGCGAGCCAGATATGAGAGCAAGCGAGCCAGATAAGAGAGCAAGCCAAACAAGAGAGCAAGAGAGCGAGCCAGATATGCTAGCGAGCAAGCCAGATAAGAGAGCGAGCCAGACAAGAGAGCAAGCGAGCGAGCCAGATATGAGAGCAAGCGAGCAAGCCAGATGTGAGAGCGAGACAGATAAGAGAGCGAGCAAGACAAGAGAGCAAGCGAACTAGCCAGATATGAGAGCAAGCGAGCGAGCCAGATTTGAGAGCGAGCGAGAAAGATATGCGAGCGAGCCAGATAAGAGAGCGAGCCAGACAAGAGAGCAAGCGAGCGAGCCAGATATGAGAGCAAGCGAGCGAGCCGGATATGAGAGCAAGCGAGCAAGCCAGATATGAGAGCAAGCGAGCGAGCCAGATTTGAGAGCGAGCGAGCCAGATTTGAGAGCGAGCGAGCCAGATATGTGAGCGAGCCATAAAAGAGAGCGAGACAGACAAGAGAGAAAGCGAGCGAGCCAGATATGAGAGCAAGCCAGCAAGCCAGATATGAGAGCGAGCCAGATAAGAGAGCGAGCCAGACAAGAGAGCAAGCGAGCGAGCCAGATGTGCTAGCGAGCAAGCCAGATAAGAGAGCGAGCCAGACAAGAGAGCAAGCGTGCAAGCCAGATATGAGAGCAAGCGAGCAAGCCAGATATGAGAGCGAGCGAGCAAGACAAGAGAGCAAGCGAACTAGCCAGATATGAGAGCAAGCGAGCGAGCCAGATATGAGAGCAAGCAAGCCAGCCAGATATGAGAGCGAGCGAGCCAGATAAGAGAGCGAGCAAGACAAGAGAGCAAGCGAGCTAGCCAGATATGAGAGCAAGCGAGCGAGCCAGATTTGAGAGCAAGCGAGCGATCCAGATATGAGAGCAAGCGAGCAAGCCAGATATGAGAGCGAGCGAGCCAGATATGCGAGTGAGCCAGATAAGAGAGCAAGCCAGACAAGAGAGCAAGTGAGCGAGCCAGATATGAGAGCGAGCGAGCCAGATAAGAGAGCAAGCCAGACAAGAGAGCAAGCGAGCGAGCCAGATATGCTAGCGAGCAAGCCAGATAAGAGAGCGAGCCAGACAAGAGAGCAAGCGAGCAAGCCAGATATGAGAACAAGCGAGCCAGCCAGATATGAGAGCGAGCGAGCCAGATAAGAGAGCAAGCAAGACAAGAGAGCAAGCGAACTAGCCAGATATGAGAGCAAGCGAGCGAGCCAGATATGAGAGCAAGCAAGCCAGCCAGATATGAGAGCGAACGAGCCAGATAAAAGAGAGCGAGCAAGACAAGAGAGCAAGCGAGCGAGCCAGATATGAGAGCAAGCGAGCAAGCCAGATATGAGAGCGAGCGAGCCAGATATGCGAGTGAGCCAGATAAGAGAGCGAGCCAGACAAGAGAGCAAGTGAGCGAGCCAGATATGAGAGCGAGCCAGATAAGAGAGCAAACCAGACAAGAGAGCAAGCGAGAAAGCCAGATATGAGAGCGAGCGAGCCAGACATGAGAGCAATCGAGTGAGCCAGATATGAGAGCGAGCGAGCCAGACATGAGATCAAGAGAGCGAGCCAGATATGAGAGCAAGCGAGCCAGATAAGAAAGCAAGCCAGACAAGAGAGCAAGCGAGCGAGCCAGATATGCTAGCGAGCAAGCCAGATAAGAGAGCGAACCAGACAAGAGAGCAAGCGAGCGAGCCAGATATGAGAGCAAGCGAGCAAGCCAGATGTGAGAGCGAGACAGATAAGAGAGCAAGTCAGACAAGAGAGCAAGCGAGCGAGCCAGATATGCTAGCGAGCAAGCCAGATAAGAGAGCGAGCCAAACAAGAGAGCAAGCGAGCCAGATATGAGAGCAAGCGAGCAAGCCAGATATGAGAGCGAGCCACATAAGAGAGCGAACCAGACAAGAGAGCAAGCGAGAAAGTCAGATATGAGAGCGAGCGAGCCAGACATGAGAGCAAGCGAGCGAGCCAGATATGAGAGCGAGCGAGCCAGATAAGAGAGCAAGCCAGACAAGAGAGCAAGCGAGCGAGCCAGATATGCTAGCGAGCAAGCCAGATAAGAGAGCGAGCGAGCGAGCTAGATATGAGAGCAAGCGAGCGAGCCAGATGTGAGAGCGAGACAGATAAGAGAGCAAGTCAGACAAGAGAGCAAGCGAGCGAGCAAGATATGCGAGCGAGCCAGATAAGAGAGCGAGCCAGACAAGAGAACAGCGAGCGAGCCAGGCCAGATATGAGAGCAAGCGAGCAAGCCAGATGTGAGAGAGAGCGAGGCAGATAAGAGAGTGAGCCAGACAATTAAGCAAGCGAGCGAGCCAGATATGAGAGCAAGCGAGTGATCCAGATATGAGAGCGAGCCAGACATGAGAGCGAGCGAGCCAGATATGAGAGTAAGCGAGGGACCCAGATATGAGAGCAAGCGAGCCAGCCAGATATGAGAGCGAGCGAGCCAGATGAGAGTGAGCAAGACAAGAGAGCAAGCGAGCTAGCCAGATATGAGAGCGAGCCAGACAAGAGAGCAAGCGAGCGAGCCAGATATGAGAGCAAGCGAGCGAGCCAGAAATGAGAGCAAGCAAGCCAGCCAGAAATGAGAGCAAGTGAGCCAGCCAGATGTGAGAGCGAGCGAGCCAGATATGCGAGCGAGCCAGATAAGAGAGCGAGCCAGATAAGAGAGCGAGCCAGACAAGAGAGCAAGCGAGAAAGCCAGATATGAGAGCAAGCGAGCCAGACATGAGAGCAAGCGAGCGAGCCAGATATGAGACTGAGCGAGCCACATAAGAGAGCAAGCCAGACAAGAGAGCAAGCGTGCGAGCCAGATATGCTAGCGAGCAAGCCAGATAAGAGAGCGAGCCAGACAAGAGAGCAAGCGAGCGAGCCAGATATGAGAGTAAGCGAACCAGTCAGATATGAGAGCGGGCGAGCCAGATAAGAGAGCGAGCAAGACAAGAGAGCAAGCGAACTAGCCAGATATGAGAGCAAGCGAGCGAGCCAGATATGCTAGCGAGCAAGCCAGATAAGAGAGCGAGCCAGACAAGAGAGCAAGCGAGCAAGCCAGATATGAGAGCAAGCGAGCCAGCCAGATATGAGAGCGAGCGAGCCAGATAAGAGAGCGAGCAAGACAAGAGAGCAAGCGAACTAGCCAGATATGAGAGCAAGCGAGCGAGCCAGATATGAGAGCAAGCAAGCCAGCCAGATATGAGAGCGAGCGAGCCAGATAAGAGAGCGAGCAAGACAAGAGAGCAAGCGAGCTAGCCAGATATGAGAGCAAGCGAGCGAGCCAGATATGAGAGCAAGCAAGCCAGCCAGATATGAGAGTGAGCGAGCCAGATAAGAGAGCGAGCAAGACAAGAGAGCAAGCGAGCTAGCCAGATATGAGAGCAAGCGAGCGAGCCAGATTTGAGAGCAAGCGAGCGAGCCAGATATGAGAGCGAGCGAGCCAGATATGCGAGTGAGCCAGATAAGAGAGCGAGCCAGACAAGAGAGCAAGTGAGCGAGCCAGATATGAGAGCAAGCGAGCAAGCCAGATATGACAGCGAGCCAGATAAGAGAGCAAACCAGACAAGAGAGCAAGCGAGAAAGCCAGATATGAGAGCGAGCGAGCCAGACATGAGAGCAATCGAGCGAGCCAGTTATAAGAGCTAGCGAGCCAGACATGAGATCAAGCGAGCGAGCCAGATATGAGAGCAAGCGAGCCAGATAAGAGAGCAAGCCAAACAAGAGAGCAAGCGAGCGAGCCAGATATGCTAGCGAGCAAGCCAGATAAGAGAGCGAGCCAGACAAGAGAGCAAGCGAGCGAGCCAGATATGAGAGCAAGCGAGCAAGCCAGATGTGAGAGCGAGACAGATAAGAGAGCGAGCAAGACAAGAGAGCAAGCGAACTAGCCAGATATGAGAGCAAGCGAGCGAGCCAGATTTGAGAGCGAGCGAGAAAGATATGCGAGCGAGCCAGATAAGAGAGCAAGCCAGACAAGAGAGCAAGCGAGCGAGCCAGATATGAGAGCAAGCGAGCGAGCCGGATATGAGAGCAAGCGAGCAAGCCAGATATGAGAGCAAGCGAGCGAGCCAGATTTGAGAGCGAGCGAGCCAGATTTGAGAGCGAGCGAGCCAGATATGTGAGCGAGCCATAAAAGAGAGCGAGACAGACAAGAGAGAAAGCGAGCGAGCCAGATATGAGAGCAAGCCAGCAAGCCAGATATGAGAGCGAGCCAGATAAGAGAGCGAGCCAGACAAGAGAGCAAGCGAGCGAGCCAAATATGAGAGCAAGCGAGACAGCACGATGTGAGAGCGAGCGAGCCAGATATGCGAGCGAGCCAGATAAGAAAGCGAGCCAGACAAGAGAGCAAGCGAGTGAGCCAGATATGAGAACAAGCAAGCGAGCCAGATATGAGAGCAAGCAAGCCAGCTAAATGTGAGAGCGAGCGAGCCAGATATGCGAGCGAGCCAGATAAGAGAGCGAGCCAGACAAGAGAGCAAGCGAGCGAGCCAGATATGAGAGCAAGCGAGCAAGCCAGATATGAGAGCGAGCCAGACAAGAGAGCAGCGAGCGAGCCAGATATGAGAGCAAGCGAGCAACCCAGATGTGAGAGAGAGCGAGGCAGATAAGAGAGCGAGCCAGACAATTAAGCAAGCGAGCGAGACAGATATGAGAGCAAGCGAGCGATCCAGATATGAGAGCGAGCCAGACATGTGAGCGAGCGAGCCAGATATGAGAGCAAGTGAGCGAGCCAGATATGAGAGCAAGCGAACCAGCCAGATATGAGAGTGAGCGAGCCAGATAAGAGAGCGAGCAAGACAAGAGAGCAAGCGAGCTAGCCAGATATGAGAGCGAGCCAGACAAGAGAGCAAGCGAGCGAGCCAGATATGAGAGCAAGCGAGTGAGCCAGATATGAGAGCAAGCGAGCGAGCCAGAAATGAGAGCAAGCGAGCCAGCCAGAAATGAGAGCAAGCGAGCCAGCCAGGTGTGAGAGCGAGCTAGCCAGATATGCAAGCGAGCCAGATAAGAGAGCGAGCCAGACAAGAGAGCAAGCGAGAAAGCCAGATATGAGAGCGAGCCAGACATGAGAGCAAGCGAGCGAGCCAGATATGAGAGCGAGCGAGCCAGATAAGAGAGCAAGCCATAAAAGAGAGCGAGACAGACAAGAGAGCAAGCGAGCGAGCCAGATATGCTAGCGAGCAAGCCAGATAAGAGAGCGAGCCAGACAAGAGAGCAAGCGAGCAAGCCAGATATGAGAGCAAGTGAGCAAGCCAGATATGAGAGCGAGCGAGCAAGACAAGAGAGCAAGCGAACTAGCCAGATATGAGAGCAAGCGAGCGAGCCAGATATGAGAGCAAGCAAGCCAGCCAGATATGAGAGCGAGCGAGCCAGATAAGAGAGCGAGCAAGACAAGAGAGCAAGCGAGCTAGCCAGATATGAGAGCAAGCGAGCGAGCCAGATTTGAGAGCAAGCGAGCGATCCAGATATGAGAGCAAGCGAGCAAGCCAGATATGAGAGCGAGCGAGCAAGACAAGAGAGCAAGCGAACTAGCCAGATATGAGAGCAAGCGAGCGAGCCAGATATGAGAGCAAGCAAGCCAGCCAGATATGAGAGCGAGCGAGCCAGATAAGAGAGCGAGCAAGACAAGAGAGCAAGCGAGCTAGCCAGATATGAGAGCAAGCGAGCGAGCCAGATTTGAGAGCAAGCGAGCGATCCAGATATGAGAGCAAGCGAGCAAGCCAGATATGAGAGCGAGCGAGCCAGATATGCGAGTGAGCCAGATAAGAGAGCAAGCCAGACAAGAGAGCAAGTGAGCGAGCCAGATATGAGAGCGAGCGAGCCAGATAAGAGAGCAAGCCAGACAAGAGAGCAAGCGAGCGAGCCAGATATGCTAGCGAGCAAGCCAGATAAGAGAGCGAGCCAGACAAGAGAGCAAGCGAGCAAGCCAGATATGAGAACAAGCGAGCCAGCCAGATATGAGAGCGAGCGAGCCAGATAAGAGAGCAAGCAAGACAAGAGAGCAAGCGAACTAGCCAGATATGAGAGCAAGTGAGCGAGCCAGATATGAGAGCAAGCAAGCCAGCCAGATATGAGAGCGAACGAGCCAGATAAGAGAGCGAGCAAGACAAGAGAGCAAGCGAGCTAGCCAGATATGAGAGCAAGCGAGCAAGCCAGATATGAGAGCGAGCGAGCCAGATATGCGAGTGAGCCAGATAAGAGAGCGAGCCAGACAAGAGAGCAAGTGAGCGAGCCAGATATGAGAGCGAGCCAGATAAGAGAGCAAACCAGACAAGAGAGCAAGCGAGAAAGCCAGATATGAGAGCGAGCGAGCCAGATATGAGAGCAATCGAGCGAGCCAGATATGAGAGCGAGCGAGCCAGACATGAGATCAAGAGAGCGAGCCAGATATGAGAGCGAGCCAGATAAGAGAGCAAGCCAGACAAGAGAGCAAGCGAGCGAGCCAGATATGCTAGCGAACAAGCCAGATAAGAGAGCGAGCCATACAAGAGAGCAAGCGAGCGAGCCAGATATGAGAGCAAGCGAGCAAGCCAGATGTGAGAGCGAGACAGATAAGAGAGCAAGTCAGACAAGAGAGCAAGCGAGCGAGCCAGATATGCTAGCGAGCAAGCCAGATAAGAGAGCGAGCCAGACAAGAGAGCAAACGAGCGAGCCAGATATGAGAGCAAGCGAGCAAGCCAGATATGAGAGCGAGCCAGATAAGAGAGCGAACCAGACAAGAGAGCAAGCGAGAAAGTCAGATATGAGAGCGAGCGAGCCAGACAAGAGAGCAAGTGAGCGAGCCAGATATGAGAGCGAGCGAGCCAGATAAGAGAGCAAGCCAGACAAGAGAGAAAGCGAGCGAGCCAGATATGCTAGCGAGCAAGCCAGATAAGAGAGCGAGCCAGACAAGAGAGCAAGCGAGCAAGCCAGATATGAGAGCAAGCGAGCCAGCCAGATATGAGAGCGAGCGAGCCAGATAAGAGAGCGAGCAAGACAAGAGAGCAAGCGAACTAGCCAGATATGAGAGCAAGCGAGCGAGCCAGATATGAGAGCGAGCGAGCCAGATAAGAGAGCAAGCCAGACAAGAGAGCAAGCGAGCGAGCCAGATATGCTAGCGAGCAAGCCAGATAAGAGAGCGAGCCAGACAAGAGAGCAAGCGAGCAAGCCAGATATGAGAGCAAGCGAGCCAGCCAAATATGAGAGCGAGCGAGCCAGATAAGAGAGCGAGCAAGACAAGAGAGCAAGCGAGCTAGCCAGATATGAGAGCAAGCGAGCGAGCCAGATTTGAGAGCAAGCGAGCGAGCCAGACATGAGAGCAAGCGAGCAAGTCAGATATGAGAGCGAGCGAGCCAGATATGCGAGTGAACCAGATAAGAGAGCGAGCCAGACAAGAGAGCAAGTGAGCGAGCCACATATGAGAGCAAGCGAGCAAGCCAGATATGAGAGCGAGCCAGATAAGAGAGCAAACCAGACAAGAGAGCAAGCGAGAAAGCCAGATATGAAAGCGAGCGAGCTAGACATGAGAGCAATCGAGCGAGCCAGATATGAGAGCGAGCGAGCCAGACATGAGATCAAGCGAGCGAGCCAGATATGAGAGCAAGCGAGCCAGATAAGAGAGCAAACCAGAAAAGAGAGCAAGCGAGCGAGCCAGATATGCTAGTGAGCAAGCCAGATAAGAGAGTGAGCCAGACAAGAGAGCAAGCGAGCGAGCCAGATATGAGAGCAAGCGAGCAAGCCAGATGTGAGAGCGAGACAGATAAGAGAGCGAGCAAGACAAGAGAGCAAGCAAACTAGCCAGATATGAGAGCAAGCGAGCGAGCCAGATTTGAGAGCGAGCGAGAAAGATATGTGAGCGAGCCAGATAAGAGAGCGAGCCAGACAAGAGAGCAAGCGAGCGAGCCAGATATGAGAGCAAGCGAGCGAGCCGGATATGAGAGCAAGCGAGCAAGCCAGATATGAGAGCAAGCGAGCGAGCCAGATTTGAGAGCGAGCGAGCCAGATTTGAGAGCGAGCGAGCCAGATATGTGAGCAAGCCATAAAAGAGAGCGAGACAGACAAGAGAGAAAGCGAGCGAGCCAGATATGCTAGCGAGCAAGCCAGATAAGAGAGCGAGCCAGACAAGAGAGCAAACGAGCGAGCCAGATATGAGAGCAAGCGAGCAAGCCAGATATGAGAGCGAGCCAGATAAGAGAGCGAACTAGACAAGAGAGCAAGCAAGAAAGTCAGATATGAGAGCGAGCGAGCCAGACATGAGAGCAAGCTAGCGAGCCAGATATGAGAGCAAGCGAGCAAGCCAGATATGCGAGTGAGCCAGATAAGAGAGCGAGCCAGACAAGAGAGCAAGTGAGCGAGCCAGATATGAGAGCGAGCGAGCCAGATAAGAGAGCAAGCCAGACAAGAGAGCAAGCGAGCGAGCCAGATATGCTAGCGAGCAAGCCAGATAAGAGAGCGAGCCAGACAAGAGAGCAAGCGAGCAAGCCAGATATGAGAGCAAGCGAGCCAGCCAGATATGAGAGCGAGCGAGCCAGATAAGAGAGCGAGCAAGACAAGAGAACAAGCGAACTAGCCAGATATGAGAGCAAGCGAGCGAGCCAGATATGAGAGCAAGCAAGCCAGCCAGATATGAGAGCGAGCGAGCCAGATAAGAGAGCGAGCCAGACAAGAGAGCAAGCGAGCTAGCCAGATATGAGAGCAAGCGAGCGAGCCAGATATGAGAGCAAGCAAGCCAGCCAGATATGAGAGCGAGAGAGCCAGATAAGAGAGCGAGCAAGACAAGAGAGCAAGCGAGCTAGCCAGATATGAGAGCAAGCGAGCGAGCCAGATTTGAGAGCAAGCGAGCGAACCAGATATGAGAGCAAGCGAGCAAGCCAGATATGAGAGCGAGCGATCCAGATATGCGAGTGAGACAGATAAGAGAGCGAGCCAGACAAGAGAGCAAGTGAGCGAGCCAGATATGAGAGCAAGCGAGCAAGCCAGATATGACAGCGAGCCAGATAAGAGAGCAAACCAGACAAGAGAGCAAGCGAGAAAGCCAGATATGAGAGCGAGCGAGCCAGACATGAGAGCAATCGAGCGAGCCAGTTATAAGAGCTAGCGAGATAGACATGAGATCAAGCGAGCGAGCCAGATATGAGAGCAAGCGAGCCAGATAAGAGAGCAAGCCAAACAAGAGAGCAAGCGAGCGAGCCAGATATGCTAGCGAGCAAGCCAGATAAGAGAGCGAACCAGACAAGAGAGCAAGCGAGCGAGCCAGATATGAGAGCAAGCGAGCAAGCCAGATGTGAGAGCGAGACAGATAAGAGAGCGAGCAAGACAAGAGAGCAAGCGAACTAGCCAGATATGAGAGCAAGCGAGCGAGCCAGATTTGAGAGCGAGCGAGAAAGATATGCGAGCGAGCCAGATAAGAGAGCGAGCCAGACAAGAGAGCAAGCGAGCGAGCCAGATATGAGAGCAAGCGAGCGAGCCGGATATGAGAGCAAGCGAGCAAGCCAGATATGAGAGCAAGCGAGCGAGCCAGATTTGAGAGCGAGCGAGCCAGATTTGAGAGCGAGCGAGCCAGATATGTGAGCGAGCCATAAAAGAGAGCGAGACAGACAAGAGAGAAAGCGAGCGAGCCAGATATGAGAGCAAGCCAGCAAGCCAGATATGAGAGCGAGCCAGATAAGAGAGCGAGCCAGACAAGAGAGCAAGCGAGCGAGCCAAATATGAGAGCAAGCGAGACAGCACGATGTGAGAGCGAGCGAGCCAGATATGCGAGCGAGCCAGATAAGAAAGCGAGCCAGACAAGAGAGCAAGCGAGCGAGCCAGATATGAGAGCAAGCAAGCGAGCCAGATATGAGAGCAAGCAAGCCAGCTAAATGTGAGAGCGAGCGAGCCAGATATGCGAGCGAGCCAGATAAGAGAGCGAGCCAGATAAGAGAGCGAGCCAGACAAGAGAGCAAGCGAGCGAGCCAGATATGAGAGCAAGCGAGCAAGCCAGATATGAGAGCGAGCCAGACAAGAGAGCAGCGAGCGAGCCAGATATGAGAGCAAGCGAGCAAGCCAGATGTGAGAGAGAGCGAGGCAGATAAGAGAGCGAGCCAGACAATTAAGCAAGCGAGCGAGACAGATATGAGAGCAAGCGAGCGATCCAGATATGAGAGCGAGCCAGACATGAGAGCGAGTGAGCCAGATATGAGAGCAAGTGAGCGAGCCAGATATGAGAGCAAGCGAACCAGCCAGATATGAGAGTGAGCGAGCCAGATAAGAGAGCGAGCAAGACAAGAGAGCAAGCGAGCTAGCCAGATATGAGAGCGAGCCAGACAAGAGAGCAAGCGAGCGAGCCAGATATGAGAGCAAGCGAGTGAGCCAGATATGAGAGCAAGCGAGCGAGCCAGAAATGAGAGCAAGCGAGCCAGCCAGAAATGAGAGCAAGCGAGCCAGCCAGATGTGAGAGCGAGCTAGCCAGATATGCGAGCGAGCCAGATAAGAGAGCGAGCCAGACAAGAGTGCAATCGAGAAAGCCAGATATAAGAGCGAGCGAGCCAGACATGAGAGCAAGCGAGCGAGCCAGATATGAGAGCGAGCGAGCCAGATAAGAGAGCAAGCCATAAAAGAGAGCGAGACAGACAAGAGAGAAAGCGAGCGAGCCAGATATGAGAGCAAGCCAGCAAGCCAGATATGAGAGCGAGCCAGATAAGAGAGCAAGCGAGCGAGCCAGATTTGAGAGCGAGCGAGCCAGATTTGAGAGCGAGCGAGCCAGATATGTGAGCGAGCCATAAAAGAGAGCGAGACAGACAAGAGAGAAAGCGAGCGAGCCAGATATGAGAGCAAGCCAGCAAGCCAGATATGAGAGCGAGCCAGATAAGAGAGCGAGCCAGACAAGAGAGCAAGCGAGCGAGCCAAATATGAGAGCAAGCGAGACAGCACGATGTGAGAGCGAGCGAGCTAGATATGCGAGCGAGCCAGATAAGAGAGCGAGCCAGACAAGAGAGCAAGCGAGCGAGCCAGATATGAGAGAAAGCGAGCGAGCCAGATATGAGAGCAAGCAAGCCAGCTAAATGTGAGAGCGAGCGAGCCAGATATGCGAGCGAGCCAGATAAGAGAGCGAGCCAGACAAGAGAGCAAGCGAGCGAGCCAGATCTGAGAGCAAGCGAGCAAGCCAGATATGAGAGCGAGCCAGACAAGAGAGCAGCGAGCGAGCCAGATATGAGAGCAAGCGAGCAAGCCAGATGTGAGAGAGAGCGAGGCAGATAAGAGAGCGAGCCAGACAATTAAGCAAGCGAGCGAGACAGATATGAGAGCAAGCGAGCGATCCAGATATGAGAGCGAGCCAGACATGAGAGCGAGCGAGCCAGATATGAGAGCAAGTGAGCGAGCCAGATATGAGAGCAAGCGAACCAGCCAGATATGAGAGTGAGCGAGCCAGATAAGAGAGCGAGCAAGACAAGAGAGCAAGCGAGCTAGCCAGATATGAGAGCGAGCCAGACAAGAGAGCAAGCGAGCGAGCCAGATATGAGAGCAAGCGAGTGAGCCAGATATGAGAGCAAGCGAGCGAGCCAGAAATGAGAGCAAGCGAGCCAGCCAGAAATGAGAGCAAGCGAGCCAGCCAGATGGGAGAGCGAGCTAGCCAGATATGCGAGCGAGCCAGATAAGAGAGCGAGCCAGACAAGAGAGCAAGCGAGAAAGCCAGATATGAGAGCGAGCGAGCCAGACATGAGAGCAAGCGAGCGAGCCAGATATGAGAGCGAGCGAGCCAGATAAGAGAGCAAGCCAGACAAGAGAGCAAGCGTGCGAGCCAGATATTGTAGCGAGCAAGCCAGATAAGAGAGCGAGCCAGACAAGAGAGCAAGCGAGCGAGCCAGATATGAGAGCAAGCGAGCCAGCCAGATATGAGAGCGAGCGAGCCAGATAAGAGAGCGAGCAAGACAAGAGAGCAAGCGAGCGAGCCAGATATGAGAGCGAGCGAGCCAGATATGAGAGCAAGCGAGCCAGCCAGATGTGAGAGCGAGCGAGCCAGATATGCGAGCGAGCCAGACAAGAAAGCAAGCGAGCGAGCCAGATATGAGAGCAAGCGAGCAAGCCAGATATGAGAGCGAGCCAGATAAGAGAGCGAACCAGACAAGAGAGCAAGCGAGAAAGCCAGATATGAGAGCGAGCGAGCCAGACATGAGAGCAAGCGAGCGAGCCAGATATGAGAGCGAGCGATCCAGACATGAGAGCAAGCGAGCGAGCCAAATATGAGAGCGAGCGAGCCAGATAAGAGAGCAAGCCAAACAAGAGAGCAAGCGAGCGAGCCAGATATGCTAGCGAGCAAGCCAGATAAGAGAGCGAGCCAGACAAGAGAGCAAGCGAGCAAGCCAGATATGAGAGCAAGCGAGCCAGCCAGATATGAGAGCGAGCGAGCCAGATAAGAGAGCGAGCAAGACAAGAGAGCAAGTGAACTAGCCAGATATGAGAGCAAGCGAGCGAGCCAGATATGAGAGCAAGCAAGCCAGCCAGATATGAAAGCGAGCGAGCAGGATAAGAGAGCGAGCAAGACAAGAGAGCAAGCGAGCTAGCCAGATATGAGAGCAAGCGAGCGAGCCAGATTTGAGAGCAAGCGAGCGAGCCAGATATGCTAGCGAGCAAGCCAGATAAGAGAGCGAGCCAGACAAGAGAGCAAGCGAGCAAGCCAGATATGAGAGCAAGCGAGCCAGCCAGATATGAGAGCAAGCGAGCCAGATAAGAGAGCGAGCAAGACAAGAGAGCAAGCGAACTAGCCAGATATGAGAGCAAGCGAGCGAGCCAGATATGAGAGCAAGCAAGCCAGCCAGATATGAAAGCGAGCGAGCAGGATAAGAGAGCGAGCAAGACAAGAGAGCAAGAGAGCTAGCCAGATATGAGAGCAAGCGAGCGAGCCAGATTTGAGAGCAAGCGAGCGAGCCAGATATGAGAGCAAGCGAGCAAGCAAGATATGAGAGCGAGCGAGCCAGATATGCGAGTGAGCCAGATAAGAGAGCGAGCCAGACAAGAGAGCAAGTGAGCGAGCCAGATATGAGAGCAAGCAAACAAGCCAGATATGAGAGCAAGCCAGATAAGGGAGCAAACCAGACAAGAGAGCAAGCGAGAAAGCCAGATATGAGAGCGAGCGAGCCAGACATGAGAGCAATCGAGCGAGCCAGATATGAGAGCGAGTGAGCCAGACATGAGATCAAGCGAGCGAGCCAGATATGAGAGCAAGCGAGTCAGATAAGAGAGCAAGCCAGACAAGAGAGCAAGCGAGCGAGCCAGATATGCTAGCGAGCAAGCCAGATAAGAGAGCGAGCCAGACAAGAGAGCAAGCGTGCGAGCCAGATATGAGAGCAAGCGAGCAAGCCAGATGTGAGAGCGAGACAGATAAGAGAGCAAGTCAGACAAGAGAGCAAGCGAGCGAGCCAGATATGCTAGCGAGCAAGCCAGATAAGAGAGCGAGCCTGACAAGAGAGCAAGCGAGCGAGCCAAATATGAGAGCGAGCGAGCCAGATATGAGAGCAAGCGAGCCTGCCAGATGTGAGAGCGAGCGAGCCAGATATGCGAGCGAGCCAGACAAGAAAGCAAGCGAGCGAGCCAGATAAGAGAGCAAGCGAGCAAGCCAGATATGAGAGCGAGCCAGATAAGAGAGCGAACCAAACAAGAGAGCAAGCGAGAAAGCCAGATATGAGAGCGAGCGAGCCAGACATGAGAGCAAGCGAGCGAGCCAGATATGAGAGCGAGCCAGCCAGACATGAGAGCAAGCGAGCGAGCCAGATATGAGAGTGAGCGAGCCAGATAAGAGAGCAAGCCAGACAAGAGAGCAAGCGAGCGAGCCAGATATGCTAGCGAGCAAGCCAGATATGAGAGCGAGCCAGACAAGAGAGCAAGCGAGCAAGCCAGATATGAGAGCAAGCGAGCCAGCCAGATATGAGAGCGAGCGAGCCAGATAAGAGAGCGAGCAAGACAAGAGAGCAAGCGAACTAGCCAGATATGAGAGCAAGCCAGCAAGCCAGATATGAGAGCGAGCCAGATAAGAGAGCAAGCGAGCGAGCCAGATTTGAGAGCGAGCGAGCCAGATTTGAGAGCGAGCGAGCCAGATATGTGAGCGAGCCATAAAAGAGAGCGAGACAGACAAGAGAGAAAGCGAGCGAGCCAGATATGAGAGCAAGCCAGCAAGCCAGATATGAGAGCGAGCCAGATAAGAGAGCGAGCCAGACAAGAGAGCAAGCGAGCGAGCCAAATATGAGAGCAAGCGAGACAGCACGATGTGAGAGCGAGCGAGCTAGATATGCGAGCGAGCCAGATAAGAGAGCGAGCCAGACAAGAGAGCAAGCGAGCGAGCCAGATATGAGAGAAAGCGAGCGAGCCAGATATGAGAGCAAGCAAGCCAGCTAAATGTGAGAGCGAGCGAGCCAGATATGCGAGCGAGCCAGATAAGAGAGCGAGCCAGACAAGAGAGCAAGCGAGCGAGTCAGATCTGAGAGCAAGCGAGCAAGCCAGATATGAGAGCGAGCCAGACAAGAGAGCAGCGAGCGAGCCAGATATGAGAGCAAGCGAGCAAGCCAGATGTGAGAGAGAGCGAGGCAGATAAGAGAGCGAGCCAGACAATTAAGCAAGCGAGCGAGACAGATATGAGAGCAAGCGAGCGATCCAGATATGAGAGCGAGCCAGACATGAGAGCGAGCGAGCCAGATATGAGAGCAAGTGAGCGAGCCAGATATGAGAGCAAGCGAACCAGCCAGATATGAGAGTGAGCAAGCCAGATAAGAGAGCGAGCAAGACAAGAGAGCAAGCGAGCTAGCCAGATATGAGAGCGAGCCAGACAAGAGAGCAAGCGAGCGAGCCAGATATGAGAGCAAGCGAGTGAGCCAGATATGAGAGCAAGCGAGCGAGCCAGAAATGAGAGCAAGCGAGCCAGCCAGAAATGAGAGCAAGCGAGCCAGCCAGATGTGAGAGCGAGCTAGCCAGATATGCGAGCGAGCCAGATAAGAGAGCGAGCCAGACAAGAGAGCAAGCGAGAAAGCCAGATATGAGAGCGAGCGAGCCAGACATGAGAGCAAGCGAGCGAGCCAGATATGAGAGCGAGCGAGCCAGATAAGAGAGCAAGCCAGACAAGAGAGCAAGCGTGCGAGCCAGATATTGTAGCGAGCAAGCCAGATAAGAGAGCGAGCCAGACAAGAGAGCAAGCGAGCGAGCCAGATATGAGAGCAAGCGAGCCAGCCAGATATGAGAGCGAGCGAGCCAGATAAGAGAGCGAGCAAGACAAGAGAGCAAGCGAGCGAGCCAGATATGAGAGCAAGCGAGCCAGATATGAGAGCAAGCGAGCCAGCCAGATGTGAGAACGAGCGAGCCAGATATGCGAGCGAGCCAGACAAGAAAGCAAGCGAGCGAGCAAGATATGAGAGCAAGCGAGCAAGCCAGATATGAGAGCGAGCCAGATAAGAGAGCGAACCAGACAAGAGAGCAAGCGAGAAAGCCAGATATGAGAGCGAGCGAGCCAGACATGAGAGCAAGCGAGCGAGCCAGATATGAGAGCGAGCGAGCCAGACATGAGAGCAAGCGAGCGAGCCACATATGAGAGCGAGCGAGCCAGATAAGAGAGCAAGCCAGACAAGAGAGCAAGCGAGCGAGCCAGATATGCTAGCGAGCAAGCCAGATAAGAGAGCGAGCCAGACAAGAGAGCAAGCGAGCAAGCCAGATATGAGAGCAAGCGAGCGAGCCAGATATGAGAGCAAGCAAGCCAGCCAGATATGAAAGCGAGCGAGCAGGATAAGAGAGCGAGCAAGACAAGAGAGCAAGCGAGCGAGCCAGATATGAGAGCAAGCGAGCGAGCCAGATATGAGAGCAAGCAAGCCAGCTAAATGTGAGAGCGAGCGAGCCAGATATGCGAGCGAGCCAGATAAGAGAGCGAGCCAGATAAGAGAGCGAGCCAGACAAGAGAGCAAGCGAGCGAGCCAGATCTGAGAGCAAGCGAGCAAGCCAGATATGAGAGCGAGCCAGACAAGAGAGCAGCGAGCGAGCCAGATATGAGAGCAAGCGAGCAAGCCAGATGTGAGAGAGAGCGAGGCAGATAAGAGAGCGAGCCAGACAATTAAGCAAGCGAGCGAGACAGATATGAGAGCAAGCGAGCGATCCAGATATGAGAGCGAGCCAGACATGAGAGCGAGCGAGCCAGATATGAGAGCAAGTGAGCGAGCCAGATATGAGAGCAAGCGAACCAGCCAGATATGAGAGTGAGCGAGCCAGATAAGAGAGCGAGCAAGACAAGAGAGCAAGCGAGCTAGCCAGATATGAGAGCGAGCCAGACAAGAGAGCAAGCGAGCGAGCCAGATATGAGAGCAAGCGAGTGAGCCAGATATGAGAGCAAGCGAGCGAGCCAGAAATGAGAGCAAGCGAGCCAGCCAGAAATGAGAGCAAGCGAGCCAGCCAGATGTGAGAGCGAGCTAGCCAGATATGCGAGCGAGCCAGATAAGAGAGCGAGCCAGACAAGAGAGCAAGCGAGAAAGCCAGATATGAGAGCGAGCGAGCCAGACATGAGAGCAAGCGAGCGAGCCAGATATGAGAGCGAGCGAGCCAGATAAGAGAGCAAGCCAGACAAGAGAGCAAGCGTGCGAGCCAGATATTGTAGCGAGCAAGCCAGATAAGAGAGCGAGCCAGACAAGAGAGCAAGCGAGCGAGCCAGATATGAGAGCAAGCGAGCCAGCCAGATATGAGAGCGAGCGAGCCAGATAAGAGAGCGAGCAAGACAAGAGAGCAAGCGAGCGAGCCAGATATGAGAGCGAGCGAGCCAGATATGAGAGCAAGCGAGCCAGCCAGATGTGAGAGCGAGCGAGCCAGATATGCGAGCGAGCCAGACAAGAAAGCAAGCGAGCGAGCCAGATATGAGAGCAAGCGAGCAAGCCAGATATGAGAGCGAGCCAGATAAGAGAGCGAACCAGACAAGAGAGCAGGCGAGAAAGCCAGATATGAGAGCGAGCGAGCCAGACATGAGAGCAAGCGAGCGAGCCAAATATGAGAGCGAGCGAGCCAGATAAGAGAGCAAGCCAGACAAGAGAGCAAGCGAGCGAGCCAGATATGCTAGCGAGCAAGCCAGATAAGAGAGCGAGCCAGACAAGAGAGCAAGCGAGCAAGCCAGATATGAGAGCAAGCGAGCCAGCCAGATATGAGAGCGAGCGAGCCAGATAAGAGAGCGAGCAAGACAAGAGAGCTAGCGAACTAGCCAGATATGAGAGCAAGCGAGCGAGCCAGATATGAGAGCAAGCAAGCCAGCCAGATATGAAAGCGAGCGAGCAGGATAAGAGAGCGAGCAAGACAAGAGAGCAAGCGAGCTAGCCAGATATGAGAGCAAGCGAGCGAGCCAGATTTGAGAGCAAGCGAGCGAGCCAGATATGCTAGCGAGCAAGCCAGATAAGAGAGCGAGCCAGACAAGAGAGCAAGCGAGCAAGCCAGATATGAGAGCAAGCGAGCCAGCCAGATATGAGAGCAAGTGAGCCAGATAAGAGAGCGAGCAAGACAAGAGAGCAAGCGAACTAGCCAGATATGAGAGCAAGCGAGCGAGCCAGATATGAGAGCAAGCAAGCCAGCCAGATATGAAAGCGAGCGAGCAGGATAAGAGAGAGAGCAAGACAAGAGAGCAAGCGAGCTAGCCAGATATGAGAGCAAGCGAGCGAGCCAGATTTGAGAGCAAGCGAGCGAGCCAGATATGAGAGCAAGCGAGCAAGCCAGATATGAGAGCGAGCGAGCCAGATATGCGAGTGAGCCAGATAAGAGAGCGAGCCAGACAAGAGAGCAAGTGAGCGAGCCAGATATGAGAGCAAGCGAGCAAGCCAGATATGAGAGCAAGCCAGATAAGGGAGCAAACCAGACAAGAGAGCAAGCGAGAAAGCCAGATATGAGAGCGAGCGAGCCAGACATGAGAGCAATCGAGCGAGCCAGATATGAGAGCGAGTGAGCCAGACATGAGATCAAGCGAGCGAGCCAGATATGAGAGCAAGCGAGTCAGATAAGAGAGCAAGCCAGACAAGAGAGCAAGCGAGCGAGCCAGATATGCTAGCGAGCAAGCCAGATAAGAGAGCGAGCCAGACAAGAGAGCAAGCGTGCGAGCCAGATATGAGAGCAAGCGAGCAAGCCAGATGTGAGAGCGAGACAGATAAGAGAGCAAGTCAGACAAGAGAGCAAGCGAGCGAGCCAGATATGCTAGCGAGCAAGCCAGATAAGAGAGCGAGCCTGACAAGAGAGCAAGCGAGCGAGCCAGATATGAGAGCGAGCGAGCCAGATATGAGAGCAAGCGAGCCTGCCAGATGTGAGAGCGAGCGAGCCAGATATGCGAGCGAGCCAGACAAGAAAGAAAGCGAGCGAGCCAGATATGAGAGCAAGCGAGCAAGCCAGATATGAGAGCGAGCCAGATAAGAGAGCGAACCAAACAAGAGAGCAAGCGAGAAAGCCAGTTATGAGAGCGAGCGAGCCAGACATGAGAGCAAGCGAGCGAGCCAGATATGAGAGCGAGCCAGCCAGACATGAGAGCAAGCGAGCGAGCCAGATATGAGAGCGAGCGAGCCAGATAAGAGAGCAAGCCAGACAAGAGAGCAAGCGAGCGAGCCAGATATGCTAGCGAGCAAGCCAGATATGAGAGCGAGCCAGACAAGAGAGCAAGCGAGCAAGCCAGATATGAGAGCAAGCGAGCCAGCCAGATATGAGAGCGATCGAGCCAGATAAGAGAGCGAGCAAGACAAGAGAGCAAGCGAACTAGCCAGATATGAGAGCAAGCGAGCGAGCCAGATATGAGAGCAAGCAAGCCAGCCAGATATGAGAGCGAGCGAGCCAGATAAGAGAGCGAGCAAGACAAGAGAGCAAGCGAGCTAGCCAGATATGAGAGCAAGCGAGCGAGCCAGATTTGAGAGCAAGCGAGTGATCCAGATATGAGAGCAAGCGAGCAAGCCAGATATGAGAGCGAGCGAGCCAGATATGCGAGTGAGCCAGATAAGAGAGCGAGCCAGACAAGAGAGCAAGTGAGTGAGCCAGATATGAGAGCGAGCGAGCCAGATAAGAGAGCAAGCCAGACAAGAGAGCAAGCGAGCGAGCCAGATATGCTAGCGAGCAAGCCAGATAAGAGAGCGAGCCAGACAAGAGAGCAAGCGAGCAAGCCAGATATGAGAGCAAGCAAGCCAGCCAGATATGAGAGCGAGCGAGCCAGATAAGAGAGCGAGCAAGACAAGAGAGCAAGCGAACTAGCCAGATATGAGAGCAAGCGAGCGAGACAGATATGAGAGCAAGCAAGCCAGCCAGATATGAGAGCGAGCGAGCCAGATAAGAGAGAGAGCAAGACAAGAGAGCAAGCGAGCTAGCCAGATATGAGAGCAAGCGAGCGAGCCAGATTTGAGAGCAAGCGAGCGAGCCAGATATGAGAGCAAGCGAGCAAGCCAGATATGAGAGCGAGCGAGCCAGATATGCGAGTGAGCCAGATAAGAGAGCGAGCCAGACAAGAGAGCAAGTGAGCGAGCCAGATATGAGAGCGAGCCAGATAAGAGAGCAAACCAGACAAGAGAGCAAGCGAGAAAGCCAGATATGAGAGCGAGCGAGCCAGACATGAGATCAAGAGAGCGAGCCAGATATGAGAGCAAGCGAGCCAGATAAGAGAGCAAGCCAGACAAGAGAGCAAGCGAGCGAGCCAGATATGCTAGCGAGCAAGCCAGATAAGAGAGCGAACCAGACAAGAGAGCAAGCGAGCGAGCCAGATATGAGAGCAAGCGAGCAAGCCAGATGTGAGAGCGAGCCACATAAGAGAGCGAACCAGACAAGAGAGCAAGCGAGAAAGTCAGATATGAGAGCGAGCGAGCCAGACATGAGAGCAAGCGAGCGAGCCAGATATGAGAGCGAGCGAGCCAGATAAGAGAGCAAGCCAGACAAGAGAGCAAGCGAGCGAGCCAGATATGCTAGCGAGCAAGCCAGATAAGAGAGCGAGCGAGCGAGCTAGATATGAGAGCAAGCGAGCGAGCCAGATGTGAGAGCGAGACAGATAAGAGAGCAAGTCAAACAAGAGAGCAAGCGAGCGAGCAAGATATGCGAGCGAGCCAGATAAGAGAGCGAGCCAGACAAGAGAGCAGCGAGCGAGCCAGGCCAGATATGAGAGCAAGCGAGCAAGCCAGATGTGAGAGAGAGCGAGGCAGATAAGAGAGCGAGCCAGACAATTAAGCAAGCGAGCGAGCCAGATATGAGAGCAAGCGAGTGATCCAGATATGAGAGCGAGCCAGACATGAGAGCGAGCGAGCCAGATATGAGAGTAAGCGAGCGACCCAGATATGAGAGCAAGCGAGCCAGCCAGATATGAGA
Organism: Hyla sarda; assembly: GCF_029499605.1. Taxonomy (NCBI): domain Eukaryota; kingdom Metazoa; phylum Chordata; class Amphibia; order Anura; family Hylidae; genus Hyla; species Hyla sarda. The sequence continues at coordinate 56,513 of NW_026608414.1, forward strand.
GCGAGCGAGCCAGATAAGAGTGAGCAAGACAAGAGAGCAAGCGAGCTAGCCAGATATGAGAGCGAGCCAGACAAGAGAGCAAGCGAGCGAGCCAGATATGAGAGCAAGCGAGTGAGCCAGATATGAGAGCAAGCGAGCGAGCCAGAAATGAGAGCAAGCGAGCCAGCCAGAAATGAGAGCAAGCGAGCCAGCCAGATGTGAGAGCGAGCTAGCCAGATATGCGAGCGAGCCAGATAAGAGAGCGAGCCAGACAAGAGAGCAAGCGAGAAAGCCAGATATGAGAGCGAGCGAGCCAGACATTAGAGCAAGCGAGCGAGCCAGATATGAGAGCGAGCGAGCCAGATAAGAGAGCAAGCCATAAAAGAGAGCGAGACAGACAAGAGAGAAAGCGAGCGAGCCAGATATGAGAGCAAGCCAGCAAGCCAGATATGAGAGCGCGCCAGATAAGAGAGCAAGCGAGCGAGCCAGATTTGAGAGCGAGCGAGCCAGATATGTGAGCGAGCCATAAAAGAGAGCGAGACAGACAAGAGAGAAAGCGAGCGAGCCAGATATGAGAGCAAGCCAGCAAGCCAGATATGAGAGCGAGCCAGATAAGAGAGCGAGCCAGACAAGAGAGCAAGCGAGCGAGCCAAATATGAGAGCAAGCGAGACAGCACGATGTGAGAGCGAGCGAGCTAGATATGCGAGCGAGCCAGATAAGAGAGCGAGCCAGACAAGAGAGCAAGCGAGCGAGCCAGATATGAGAGAAAGCGAGCGAGCCAGATATGAGAGCAAGCAAGCCAGCTAAATGTGAGAGCGAGCGAGCCAGATATGCGAGCGAGCCAGATAAGAGAGCGAGCCAGACAAGAGAGCAAGCGAGCGAGCCAGATCTGAGAGCAAGCGAGCAAGCCAGATATGAGAGCGAGCCAGACAAGAGAGCAGCGAGCGAGCCAGATATGAGAGCAAGCGAGCAAGCCAGATGTGAGAGAGAGCGAGGCAGATAAGAGAGCGAGCCAGACAATTAAGCAAGCGAGCGAGACAGATATGAGAGCAAGCGAGCGATCCAGATATGAGAGCGAGCCAGACATGAGAGCGAGCGAGCCAGATATGAGAGCAAGTGAGCGAGCCAGATATGAGAGCAAGCGAACCAGCCAGATATGAGAGTGAGCGAGCCAGATAAGAGAGCGAGCAAGACAAGAGAGCAAGCGAGCTAGCCAGATATGAGAGCGAGCCAGACAAGAGAGCAAGCGAGCGAGCCAGATATGAGAGCAAGCGAGTGAGCCAGATATGAGAGCAAGCGAGCGAGCCAGAAATGAGAGCAAGCGAGCCAGCCAGAAATGAGAGCAAGCGAGCCAGCCAGATGTGAGAGCGAGCTAGCCAGATATGCGAGCGAGCCAGATAAGAGAGCGAGCCAGACAAGAGAGCAAGCGAGAAAGCCAGATATGAGAGCGAGCGAGCCAGACATGAGAGCAAGCGAGCGAGCCAGATATGAGAGCGAGCGAGCCAGATAAGAGAGCAAGCCAGACAAGAGAGCAAGCGTGCGAGCCAGATATTGTAGCGAGCAAGCCAGATAAGAGAGCGAGCCAGACAAGAGAGCAAGCGAGCGAGCCAGATATGAGAGCAAGCGAGCCAGCCAGATATGAGAGCGAGCGAGCCAGATAAGAGAGCGAGCAAGACAAGAGAGCAAGCGAGCGAGCCAGATATGAGAGCGAGCGAGCCAGATATGAGAGCAAGCGAGCCAGCCAGATGTGAGAGCGAGCGAGCCAGATATGCGAGCGAGCCAGACAAGAAAGCAAGCGAGCGAGCCAGATATGAGAGCAAGCGAGCAAGCCAGATATGAGAGCGAGCCAGATAAGAGAGCGAACCAGACAAGAGAGCAAGCGAGAAAGCCAGATATGAGAGCGAGCGAGCCAGACATGAGAGCTAGCGAGCGAGCCAGATATGAGAGCGAGCGAGCCAGACATGAGAGCAAGCGAGCAAGCCAGATATGAGAGCGAGCGAGCCAGATATGCGAGTGATCCAGATAAGAGAGCGAGCCAGACAAGAGAGCAAGTGAGCGAGCCAGATATGAGAGCGAGCGAGCCAGATAAGAGAGCAAGCCAGACAAGAGAGCAAGCGAGCGAGCCAGATATGCTAGCGAGCAAGCCAGATAAGAGAGCGAGCCAGACAAGAGAGCAAGCGAGCAAGCCAGATATGAGAGCAAGCGAGCCAGCCAGATATGAGAGCAAGCGAGCCAGATAAGAGAGCGAGCAAGACAAGAGAGCAAGCGAACTAGCCAGATATGAGAGCAAGCGAGCGAGCCAGATATGAGAGCAAGCAAGCCAGCCAGATATGAAAGCGAGCGAGCAGGATAAGAGAGCGAGCAAGACAAGAGAGCAAGCGAGCTAGCCAGATATGAGAGCAAGCGAGCGAGCCAGATATGAGAGCAAGCGAGCGAGCCAGATATGCTAGCGAGCAAGCCAGATAAGAGAGCGAGCCAGACAAGAGAGCAAGCGAGCAAGCCAGATATGAGAGCAAGCGAGCCAGCCAGATATGAGAGCAAGCGAGCCAGATAAGAGAGCGAGCAAGACAAGAGAGCAAGCGAACTAGCCAGATATGAGAGCAAGCGAGCGAGCCAGATATGAGAGCAAGCAAGCCAGCCAGATATGAAAGCGAGCGAGCAGGATAAGAGAGCGAGCAAGACAAGAGAGCAAGCGAGCTAGCCAGATATGAGAGCAAGCGAGCGAGCCAGATTTGAGAGCAAGCGAGCCAGATATGAGAGTAAGCGAGCCAGCCAGATATGAGAGCGAGCGAGCCAGATAAGAGAGCGAGCAAGACAAGAGAGCAAGCGAGCGAGCCAGATATGAGAGCGAGCGAGCCAGATAAGAGAGCGAGCAAGACAAGAGAGCAAGCGAGCGAGCCAGATATGAGAGCGAGCGAGCCAGATATGAGAGCAAGCGAGCCAGCCAGATGTGAGAGCGAGCGAGCCAGATATGCGAGCGAGCCAGACAAGAAAGCAAGCGAGCGAGCCAGATATGAGAGCAAGCGAGAAAGCCAGATATGAGAGCAAGCCAGATAAGAGAGCGAACCAGACAAGAGAGCAAGCGAGAAAGCCAGATATGAGAGCGAGCGAGCCAGACATGAGAGCAAGTGAGCGAGCCAGATATGAGAGCGAGCGAGCCAGACATGAGAGCAAGCGAGCGAGCCAGATATGAGAGCGAGCGAGCCAGATAAGAGAGCAAGCCAGACAAGATAGCAAGCAGGCGAGCCAGATATGCTAGCGAGCAATCCAGATATGAGAGCGAGCCAGACATGAGAGCAAGCGAGCGAGCAAGATATGAGAGCAAGCGAGCCAGCCAGATATGAGAGCGAGCGAGCCAGATAAGAGAGCGAGCAAGACAAGAGAGCAAGCAAACTAGCCAGATATGAGAGCAAGCGAGCGAGCCAGATTTGAGAGCGAGCGAGCCAGATATGCGAGCGAGCCAGATAAGATAGCGAGCCAGACAAGAGAGCAAGCGAGCGAGCCAGATATGAGAGCAAGCGAGCGAGCCGGATATGAGAGCAAGCGAGCAAGCCAGATATGAGAGCAAGCGAGCGAGCCAGATTTGAGAGCGAGCGAGCCAGATTTGAGAGCGAGCGAGCCAGATATGTGAGCGAGCCATAAAATTGAGCGAGACAGACAAGAGAGCAAGCGAGCGAGTCAGATATGAGAGCAAGCTAGCAAGCCAGATATAAGCGCAAGCCAGATAAGAGAGCGACCCAGACAAGAGAGCAAGCGAGCGAGCCAGATATGAGAGCAATCGAGCAAGCCAGATGTGAGAGAGAGCGAGGCAGATAAGAGAGCGAGCCAGACAACTAAGCAAGCGAGCGAGCCAGATATGAGAGCAAGCAAGCGATCCAGATATGAGAGCGAGCCAGACATGAGAGCGAGCGAGCCAGATATGAGAGCAAGCGAGCGAGCCAGATATGAGAGCAAGCGAGCCAGCCAGATGTGAGAGCGAGCGAGCCAGATATGCGAGCAAGCCAGATAAGAGAGCGAGCCAGACAAGAGAGCAAGCGAGCGAGCCAGATATGAGAGCAAGCGAGCAAGCCAGATGTGAGAGAGAGCGAGGCAGATAAGAGAGCGAGCCAGACAATTAAGCAAGCGAGCGAGCCAGATATTAGAGCAAGCGAGCGATCCAGATATGAGAGCGAGCCAGACATGAGAGCGAGAGAGCCAGATATGAGAGCAAGCGAGCGAGCCAGATATGAGAGCAAGCGAGCCAGCCAGATATGAGAGCGAGCGAGCCAGATAAGAGAGCGAGCAAGACAAGAGAGCAAGCGAGCGAGCCAGATATGCGAGCGAGCCAGACAAGAGAGCAAGCGAGAGAGCCAGATATGAGAGCAAGCGAGCGAGCCAGATATGAGAGCAAGCGAGCGAGCCAGAAATGAGAGCAAGTGAGCCAGCCAGATATGAGAGCTAGCCAGATAAGAGAGCGAGCCAGACAAGAGAGCAAGCGAGCGAGCCAGATATGAGAGCGAGCCAGACATGAGAGCGAGCGAGCCAGATATGAGAGCAAGCGAGCAAGCCAGATATGAGAGCAAGCGAGCCAGCCAGATATGAGAGCGAGCGAGCCAGATAAGAGAGCGAGCAAGACAAGAGAGCAAGCGAGCGAGCCAGATATGCGAGCGAGCCAGACAAGAGAGCAAGCGAGAGAGCCAAATATGAGAGCAAGCGAGCGAGCCAGAAATGAGAGCAAGTGAGCCAGCCAGATATGAGAGCTAGCCAGATAAGAGAGCGAGCCAGACAAGAGAGCAAGCGAGCGAGCCAGATATGAGAGCAAGCGAGCCAGCTAGATGTGAGAGCGAGCGAGCCAGATATGCGAGCGAGCCAGATAAGAGAGCGAACCAGATGTGAGAGCGAGCGAGCGAGCCAGATTTGAGAGCAAGCGAGCGAGCCATATATTAGAGCAAGCAAGCCAGCCAGATGTGAGAGCGAGCGAGCCAGATATGCGAGCGAGCCAGACAGGAGAGCAAGCGAGCGAGCCAGATATGAGAGCAAGCGAGCAAGCCAGATATGAGAGCGAGCCAGATAAGAGAGCGAACCAGACAAGAGAGCAAGCGAGAAAGCCAGATATGAGAGTGAGCGAGCCAGACATGAGAGCAAGCGAGCGAGCCACATAAGAGAGCCAGCGAGCCACATAAGAGAGCAAGCCAGACAAGTGAGCAAGCGAGCGAGCCAGATATGAGAGCAAGCGAGCAAGCCAGATGTGAGAGCGAGACAGATAAGAGAGCAAATCAGACAAGAGAGCAAGCGAGCGAGCCAGATATGCTAGCGAGCAAGCCAGATAAGAGAGCGAGCCAGACAAGAGAGCAAGCGAGCGAGCCAGATATGAGAGCAAGCGAGCAATCCAGATATGAGAGCGAGCCAGATAAGAGAGCGAACCAGACAAGAGAGCAAGCGAGAAAGTCAGATATGAGAGCGAGCGAGCCAGACATGAGAGCAAGCGAGCGAGCCAGATATGAGAGCGAGCGAGCCAGATAAGAGAGCAAGCCAGACAAGAGAGCAAGCGAGTGAGCCAGATATGAGAGCAAGCGAGCAAGCCAGATGTGAGAGCGAGACAGATAAGAGAGCAAGCCAGACAAGAGAGCAAGCGAGCGAGCCAGATATGCTAGCGAGCAAGCCAGATAAGAAAGCGAGCCAGACTAGAGAGCAAGTGAGCGAACCAGACAAGAGAGCAAGCGAGAAAGTCAGATATGAGAGCGAGCGAGCCAGACATGAGAGCAAGCGAGCGATCCAGATATGAGAGCGAGCGAGCCAGATATGCTAGCGAGCAAGCCAGATAAGAGAGCGAGCGAGCGAGCTAGATATGAGAGCAAGCGAGCGAGCCAGATGTGAGAGCGAGACAGATAAGAGAGCAAGTCAGACAAGAGAGCAAGCGAGCAAGCCAGATATGCTAGCGAGCAAGCCAGATAAGAGAGCGAGCCAGACAAGAGAGCAAGCGAGCGAGCCAGATATGAGAGCAAGCGAGCAAGCCAGATATGAGAGCGAGCCAGACAAGAGAGCAGCGAGCGAGCCAGATATGAGAGCAAGCGAGCAAGCCAGATGTGAGAGAGAGCGAGGCAGATAAGAGAGCGAGCCAGACAATTAAGCAAGCGAGCGAGACAGATATGAGAGCAAGCGAGCAATCCAGATATGAGAGCGAGCCAGACATGAGAGCGAGCGAGCCAGATATGAGAGCAAGTGAGCGAGCCAGATATGAGAGCAAGCGAACCAGCCAGATATGAGAGTGAGCGAGCCAGATAAGAGAGCGAGCAAGACAAGAGAGCAAGCGAGCTAGCCAGATATGAGAGCGAGCCAGACAAGAGAGCAAGCGAGCGAGCCAGATATGAGAGCAAGCGAGTGAGCCAGATATGAGAGCAAGCGAGCGAGCCAGAAATGAGAGCAAGCGAGCCAGCCAGAAATGAGAGCAAGCGAGCCAGCCAGATGTGAGAGCGAGCTAGCCAGATATGCGAGCGAGCCAGATAAGAGAGCGAGCCAGACAAGAGAGCAAGCTAGAAAGCCAGATATGAGAGCGAGCGAGCCAGACATGAGAGCAAGCGAGCGAGCCAGATATGAGAGCGAGCGAGCCAGATAAGAGAGCAAGCCAGACAAGAGAGCAAGCGTGCGAGCCAGATATTGTAGCGAGCAAGCCAGATAAGAGAGCGAGCCAGACAAGAGAGCAAGCGAGCGAGCCAGATATGAGAGCAAGCGAGCCAGCCAGAGATGAGAGCGAGCGAGCCAGATAAGAGAGCGAGCAAGACAAGAGAGCAAGCGAGCGAGCCAGATATGAGAGCGAGCGAGCCAGATATGAGAGCAAGCGAGCCAGCCAGATGTGAGAGCGAGCGAGCCAGATATGCGAGCGAGCCAGACAAGAAAGCAAGCGAGCGAGCCAGATATGAGAGCAAGCGAGCAAGCCAGATATGAGAGCGAGCCAGATAAGAGAGCGAACCAGACAAGAGAGCAAGCGAGCAAGCCAGATATGAGAGCGAGCGAGCCAGACATGAGAGCAAGCGAGCGAGCCAGATATGAGAGCGAGCGAGCCAGACATGAGAGCAAGCGAGCAAGCCAAATATGAGAGCGAGCGAGCCAGATAAGAGAGCAAGCCAGACAAGAGAGCAAGAGAGCGAGCCAGATATGCTAGCGAGCAAGCCAGATAAGAGAGCGAGCCAGACAAGAGAGCAAGCGAGCAAGCCAGATATGAGAGCAAGCGAGCCAGCCAGATATGAGAGCGAGCGAGCCAGATGAGAGAGCGAGCAAGACAAAAGAGCAAGCGAACTAGCCAGATATGAGAGCAAGCGAGCGAGCCAGATATGAGAGCAAGCAAGCCAGCCAGATATGAGAGCGAGCGAGCCAGATAAGAGAGCGAGCAAGACAAGAGAGCAAGCGAGCTAGCCAGATATGAGAGCAAGCGAGCGAGCCAGATTTGAGAGCAAGCGAGCGAGCCAGATATGAGAGCAAGCGAGCAAGCCAGATATGAGAGCGAGCGAGCCAGATATGCGAGTGATCCAGATAAGGGAGCGAGCCAGACAAGAGAGCAAGTGAGCGAGCCAGATATGAGAGCGAGCGAGCCAGATAAGAGAGCAAGCCAGACAAGAGAGCAAGCGAGCGAGCCAGATATGCTAGCGAGCAAGCCAGATAAGAGAGCGAGCCAGACAAGAGAGCAAGCGAGCAAGCCAGATATGAGAGCAAGCGAGCCAGCCAGATATGAGAGCAAGCGAGCCAAATAAGAGAGCGAGCAAGACAAGAGAGCAAGCGAACTAGCCAGATATGAGAGCAAGCGAGCGAGCCAGATATGAGAGCAAGCAAGCCAGCCAGATATGAAAGCGAGCGAGCAGGATAAGAGAGCGAGCAAGACAAGAGAGCAAGCGAGCTAGCCAGATATGAGAGCAAGCGAGCGAGCCAGATATGAGAGCAAGCGAGCAAGCCAGATATGAGAGCGAGCGAGCCAGATATGCGAGTGAGCCAGATAAGAGAGCGAGCCAGACAAGAGAGCAAGTGAGCGAGCCAGATATGAGAGCAAGCGAGCAAGCCAGATATGAGAGCAAGCCAGATAAGGGAGCAAACCAGACAAGAGAGCAAGCGAGAAAGCCAGATATGAGAGCAAGCCAGACATGAGAGCAATCGAGCGAGCCAGATATGAGAGCGAGTGAGCCAGACATGAGATCAAGCGAGCGAGCCAGATATGAGAGCAAGCGAGTCAGATAAGAGAGCAAGCCAGACAAGAGAGCAAGCGAGCGAGCCAGATATGCTAGCGAGCAAGCCAGATAAGAGAGCGAGCCAGACAAGAGAGCAAGCGTACGAGCCAGATATGAGAGCAAGCGAGCAAGCCAGATGTGAGAGCGAGACAGATAAGAGAGCAAGTCAGACAAGAGAGCAAGCGAGCGAGCCAGATATGCTAGCGAGCAAGCCAGATAAGAGAGCGAGCCTGACAAGAGAGCAAGCGAGCGAGCCAAATATGAGAGCGAGCGAGCCAGATATGAGAGCAAGCGAGCCTGCCAGATGTGAGAGCGAGCGAGCCAGATATGCGAGCGAGCCAGACAAGCAAGCAAGCGAGCGAGCCAGATATGAGAGCAAGCGAGCAAGCCAGATATGAGAGCAAGCCAGATAAGAGAGCGAACCAAACAAGAGAGCAAGCGAGAAAGCCAGATATGAGAGCGAGCGAGCCAGATATGCGAGTGAGCCAGATAAGAGAGCGAGCCAGACAAGAGAGCAAGTGAGCGAGCCAGATATGAGAGCAAGCGAGCAAGCCAGATATGAGAGCGAGCGAGCCAGATATGCGAGTGAGCCAGATAAGAGAGCGAGCCAGACAAGAGAGCAAGTGAGCGAGCCAGATATGAGAGCAAGCGAGCAAGCCAGATATGAGAGCAAGCCAGATAAGGGAGCAAACCAGACAAGAGAGCAAGCGAGAAAGCCAGATATGAGAGCGAGCCAGACATGAGAGCAATCGAGCGAGCCAGATATGAGAGCGAGTGAGCCAGACATGAGATCAAGCGAGCGAGCCAGATATGAGAGCAAGCGAGTCAGATAAGAGAGCAAGCCAGACAAGAGAGCAAGCGAGCGAGCCAGATATGCTAGCGAGCAAGCCAGATAAGAGAGCGAGCCAGACAAGAGAGCAAGCGTGCGAGCCAGATATGAGAGCAAGCGAGCAAGCCAGATGTGAGAGCGAGACAGATAAGAGAGCAAGTCAGACAAGAGAGCAAGCGAGCGAGCCAGATATGCTAGCGAGCAAGCCAGATAAGAGAGCGAGCCTGACAAGAGAGCAAGCGAGCGAGCCAAATATGAGAGCGAGCGAGCCAGATATGAGAGCAAGCGAGCCTGCCAGATGTGAGAGCGAGCGAGCCAGATATGCGAGCGAGCCAGACAAGAAAGCAAGCGAGCGAGCCAGATATGAGAGCAAGCGAGCAAGCCAGATATGAGAGCAAGCCAGATAAGAGAGCGAACCAAACAAGAGAGCAAGCGAGAAAGCCAGATATGAGAGCGAGCGAGCCAGACATGAGAGCAAGCGAGCGAGCCAGATATGAGAGCGAGCCAGCCAGACATGAGAGCAAGCGAGCGAGCCAGATATGAGAGCGAGCGAGCCAGATAAGAGAGCAAGCCAGACAAGAGAGCAAGCGAGCGAGCCAGATATGCTAGCGAGCAAGCCAGATATGAGAGCGAGCCAGACAAGAGAGCAAGCGAGCAAGCCAGATATGAGAGCAAGCGAGCCAGCCAGATATGAGAGCGAGCGAGCCAGATAAGAGAGCGAGCAAGACAAGAGAGCAAGCGAACTAGCCAGATATGAGAGCAAGCGAGCGAGCCAGATATGAGAGCAAGCAAGCCAGCCAGATATGAGAGCGAGCGAGCCAGATAAGAGAGCGAGCAAGACAAGAGAGCAAGCGAGCTAGCCAGATATGAGAGCAAGCGAGCGAGCCAGATTTGAGAGCAAGCGAGTGATCCAGATATGAGAGCAAGCGAGCAAGCCAGATATGAGAGCGAGCGAGCCAGATATGCGAGTGAGCCAGATAAGAGAGCGAGCCAGACAAGAGAGCAAGTGAGTGAGCCAGATATGAGAGCGAGCGAGCCAGATAAGAGAGCAAGCCAGACAAGAGAGCAAGCGAGCGAGCCAGATATGCTAGCGAGCAAGCCAGATAAGAGAGCGAGCCAGACAAGAGAGCAAGCGAGCAAGCCAGATATGAGAGCAAGCAAGCCAGCCAGATATGAGAGCGAGCGAGCCAGATAAGAGAGCGAGCAAGACAAGAGAGCAAGCGAACTAGCCAGATATGAGAGCAAGCGAGCGAGACAGATATGAGAGCAAGCAAGCCAGCCAGATATGAGAGCGAGCGAGCCAGATAAGAGAGAGAGCAAGACAAGAGAGCAAGCGAGCTAGCCAGATATGAGAGCAAGCGAGCGAGCCAGATTTGAGAGCAAGCGAGCGAGCCAGATATGAGAGCAAGCGAGCAAGCCAGATATGAGAGCGAGCGAGCCAGATATGCGAGTGAGCCAGATAAGAGAGCGAGCCAGACAAGAGAGCAAGTGAGCGAGCCAGATATGAGAGCGAGCCAGATAAGAGAGCAAACCAGACAAGAGAGCAAGCGAGAAAGCCAGATATGAGAGCGAGCGAGCCAGACATGAGAGCAATCGAGCGAGCCAGATATGAGAGCGAGCGAGCCAGACATGAGATCAAGAGAGCGAGCCAGATATGAGAGCAAGCGAGCCAGATAAGAGAGCAAGCCAGACAAGAGAGCAAGCGAGCGAGCCAGATATGCTAGCGAGCAAGCCAGATAAGAGAGCGAACCAGACAAGAGAGCAAGCGAGCGAGCCAGATATGAGAGCAAGCGAGCAAGCCAGATGTGAGAGCGAGACAGATAAGAGAGCAAGTCAGACAAGAGAGCAAGCGAGCGAGTCAGATATGCTAGCGAGCAAGCCAGATAAGAGAGCGAGCCAGACAAGAGAGCAAGCGAGCGAGCCAGATATGAGAGCAAGCGAGCAAGCCAGATATGAGAGCGAGCCACATAAGAGAGCGAACCAGACAAGAGAGCAAGCGAGAAAGTCAGATATGAGAGCGAGCGAGCCAGACATGAGAGCAAGCGAGCGAGCCAGATATGAGAGCGAGCGAGCCAGATAAGAGAGCAAGCCAGACAAGAGAGCAAGCGAGCGAGCCAGATATGCTAGCGAGCAAGCCAGATAAGAGAGCGAGCGAGCGAGCTAGATATGAGAGCAAGCGAGCGAGCCAGATGTGAGAGCGAGACAGATAAGAGAGCAAGTCAGACAAGAGAGCAAGCGAGCGAGCAAGATATGCGAGCGAGCCAGATAAGAGAGCGAGCCAGACAAGAGAGCAGCAAGCGAGCCAGGCCAGATATGAGAGCAAGCGAGCAAGCCAGATGTGAGAGAGAGCGAGGCAGATAAGAGAGCGAGCCAGACAATTAAGCAAGCGAGCGAGCCAGATATGAGAGCAAGCGAGTGATCCAGATATGAGAGCGGGCCAGACATGAGAGCGAGCGAGCCAGATATGAGAGTAAGCGAGCGACCCAGATATGAGAGCAAGCGATCCAGCCAGATATGAGAGCGAGCGAGCCAGATAAGAGTGAGCAAGACAAGAGAGCAAGCGAGCTAGCCAGATATGAGAGCGAGCCAGACAAGAGAGCAAGCGAGCGAGCCAGATATGAGAGCAAGCGAGCGAGCCAGAAATGAGAGCAAGCAAGCCAGCCAGAAATGAGAGCAAGTGAGCCAGCCAGATGTGAGAGCGAGCGAGCCAGATATGCGAGCGAGCCAGATAAGAGAGCGAGCCAGATAAGAGAGCGAGCCAGATAAGAGAGCGAGCCAGACAAGAGAGCAAGCGAGAAAGCCAGATATGAGAGCAAGCGAGCCAGACATGAGAGCAAGCGAGCGAGCCAGATATGAGACTGAGCGAGCCAGATAAGAGAGCAAGCCAGACAAGAGAGCAAGCGTGTGAGCCAGATATGCTAGCGAGCAAGCCAGATAAGAGAGCGAGCCAGACAAGAGAGCAAGCGAGCGAGCCAGATATGAGAGTAAGCGAGCCAGCAAGATATGAGAGCGGGCGAGCCAGATAAGAGAGCGAGCAAGACAAGAGAGCAAGCGAACAAGCCAGATATGAGAGCAAGCGAGCGAGCCAGATTTGAGAGCGAGCGAGAAAGATATGCGAGCGAGCCAGATAAGAGAGCGAGCCAGACAAGAGAGCAAGCGAGCGAGCCAGATATGAGAGCAAGCGAGCGAGCCGGATATGAGAGCAAGCGACAGAGCCATATATGAGAGCAAGCGAGCGAGCCAGATTTGAGAGCGAGTGAGCCAGATATGTGAGCGAGCCATAAAAGAGAGCGAGACAGACAAGAGAGAAAGCGAGCAAGCCAGATATGAGAGCAAGCTAGCAAGCCAGATATGAGAGCGAGCCAGATAAGAGAGCGAGCCAGACAAGAGAGCAAGCGAGCATGCCAGATATGAGAGCAAGCGAGCCAGCTAGATGTGAGAGCGAGCGAGCCAGATATGCGAGCGAGCCAGATAAGAGAGCGAGCCAGACAAGAGAGTATGCGAGCGAGCCAGATATGAGAGCAAGCGAGCTAGCCAGATATGAGAGCAAGCAAGCCAGCCAGATGTGAGAGCGAGCGAGCCAGATATGCGAGCGAGCCAGATAAGAGAGCGAGCCAGACAAGAGAGCAAGCGAGCGAGCCAGATATGAGAGCAAGCGAGCAAGCCAGATTTGAGAGAGAGCGAGGCAGATAAGAGAGCGAGCCAGACAATTAAGCAAGCGAGCGAGTCAGATATGAGAGCAAGCGAGCGATCCAGATATGAGAGCGAGCCAGACATGAGAGCGAGCCAGCCAGATATGAGAGCAAGCGAGCGAGCCAGATATGAGAGCAAGCGAGCCAGCCAGATAAGAGAGCGAGCGAGCCAGATAAGAGAGCGAGCAAGACAAGAGAGAAAGCGAGCTAGCCAGATATGAGAGCGAGCCAGACAAGAGAGCAAGCGAGCGTGCCAGATATGAGAGCAAGCGAGCGAGCCAGATATGAGAGTAAGCGAGCGAGCCAGAAATGAGAGCAAGCGAGCCAGCCAGAAATGAGATCAAGCGAGCCAGCCAGATGTGAGAGCGAGCTAGCCAGATATGGAAGCGAGCCAGATAAGAGAGCGAGCCAGACATGAGAGCAAGCGAGCGAGCCAGATATGAGAGCGAGCGAGCCAGATAAGAGAGCAAGCCAGACAAGAGAGCAATCGTGCGGGCCAGATATTCTATCGAGCAAGCCAGATAAGAGAGCGAGCCAGACAAGAGAGCAAGCGAGCGAGCCAGATATGAGAGCAAGCGAGCCAGCCAGATATGAGAGCGAGCGAGCCAGATAAGAGAGCGAGCAAGACAAGAGAGCAAGCGAGCGAGCCAGATATGAGAGCGAGCGAGCCAGATATGAGAGCAAGCGAGCCAGCCAGATGTGAGAGCGAGCGAGCCAGATATGCGAGCGAGCCAGACAAGAAAGCAAGCGAGCAAGCCAGATATGAGAGCAAGCGAGAAAGCCAGATATGAGAGCAAGCCAGATAAGAGAGCGAACCAGACAAGAGAGCAAGCGAGAAAGCCAGATATGAGAGCGAGCGAGCCAGACATGAGAGCAAGTGAGCGAGCCAGATATGAGAGCGAGCGAGCCAGACATGAGAGCAAGCGAGCGAGCCAGATATGAGAGCGAGCGAGCCAGATAAGAGAGCAAGCCAGACAAGATAGCAAGCGAGCGAGCCAGATATGCTAGCGAGCAAGCCAGATAAGAGAGCGAGCCAGACATGAGAGCAAGCGAGCGAGCAAGATATGAGAGCAAGCGAGCCAGCCAGATATGAGAGCGAGCGAGCCAGATAAGAGAGCGAGCAAGACAAGAGAGCAAGCGAACTAGCCAGATATGAGAGCAAGCGAGCGAGCCAGATTTGAGAGCGAGCGAGCCAGATATGCGAGCGAGCCAGATAAGAGAGCGAGCCAGACAAGAGAGCAAGCGAGCGAGCCAGATATGAGAGCAAGCGAGCGAGCTGGATATGAGAGCAAGCGAGCAAGCCAGATATGAGAGCAAGCGAGCGAGCCAGATTTGAGAGCGAGCGAGCCAGATTTGAGAGCGAGCGAGCCAGATATG